>NC_142407.1:4361845-4591845 GCF_059441095.1 Idiotropiscis lumnitzeri
TGAAGGGAATTCACGTTCATAGTCCCGACTGATTGGACCCCTGCAGAAACAGTGAATAAAGTATACATAGTATACCACAATCTAGTGTAACACACATGTAAAAAGAAACCTTTTTTGCAGAGTGGACCTCATGACACTTGGATATGCACTTGGAGGGGTTTTCAGAGATGAAGGAACTGAGGTTAAAGAAGTGTCTCTAGGGGGCGCTACAGTCAATGCAGAAATGGCTTCACTTTTCAGGTCGTCCATCGTATTCTGTAAATGAAGACAGATCAAGTACAAACCTTGGGGTTTTTTTTGTTGTTTTTTATGGAAATAAGAATGTGCTTACTTTAGAATTGTCATATGGTTTCTTTGTGTTACTTTTGCTTCTCTGTTCCTTGACCTTTCTCAATATTTTGCTCTCCCCAGAGTTTAGAGGCATTTTTTCTGCCATTTGTTTCAGTTTAAGTGCCAGCATGTCAGGGTCAGGCGTGACTGTCAGAGGACTGAAAACACCTGAGTCTGGAATCACTGCCACAACATAGCTATATTAGGTAACTGTATTATGAACAATACACAGTTTTAAAACAACTCCATGTTATCACCTAGAACATCATCAGCAACAAAAGGATGATGCAGAAGGTCTGGCCATGACAGTCGCTTCTGTGGGTCTTTAGTCAACAAACCTTTCAGGAAACTCTGAAAAATATATCTGTCAATACGCGTAATACATTGACAGGATAAAGAACTATGTAGTTGCATTGTACCATGCAAGTGCTGCTCATAGTGTCTGGCCATTTGATGGGGTCTTTCACAATGAGTTGCACCAGGTGGAAGATGGAATTGGTGTAGAATGGTGGCACCCCTGTGTGGAGTTCATAAAGAATGCAGCCCAGTGACCAGAGGTCAGCAGTGTGGTCATAAGGCTTCTCTGCCACCAACTCAGGGGACATATACAGAGGTGTTCCCTTGATAGAAGTTAGCACCATCGTGGAGACGCTCATTGCCCGAGCAAACCTAATAAAGAATAGCATCAGATTACATACAGCCACATGTCTTGCCATCATATTGATAACCGTACGTACCCAAAGTCACATAGTTTCACGACACCGTTTTTATCAAAGAGGATATTTTGTGGTTTCATGTCTCGATGCAGGATACGGCGGGAGTGCAAATAATACAGAGCTGAAACTAGCTGGCAGGCAATCTCACGAACCTCATTAAAAAAGAGAGAAAAAATAAAAAATTGAACTTGTGCCATATTCATTACATGTAGGACACAAATACCTGACTTTCTGGTAAACTCCCATCATCTTCAATAATCTGGAACAACTGACCCTCTGCATACTCGGTCACAACAACAACCTATTAGAGCAGGTAAATTGTGGTCATGATTAGTTGGAAGTGTGGTTTAAAGCGCTCTTCTGTCAGCCGCGTAGTAATAGGCTGGAAACGCCCCTCCACTAGATGGCGGAAGGTTAACTGTGAATCCAACTGCTGCCATTTGGTATACAGTACGATAATAGTATTTAACCAACAGACTAAGGTATCACATTAGGTAAATTTGTGAGTAAATTGAGGCAAGATCAACAATATTTCAGCATGGATAAATCATGTTCGGCACACTGTTAGACATTTCGTTTCGTTTGGTGATGTGATGTGATGCGATGCGATGTGCCCTAAGACTTCAAATGTTACATACAGTATGCGCAATATTGCTCAAAGGTGGGGAAAAGTGCATTTGCGTTGGTGAGGTAAGAACACACCTCCGTTTCAGTCTCAAAGCTGTCATAAAGTTTTACAATGTTGGGATGCTTAAGGTTACTCATGATTTCAATTTCCTTCTTTAGATTTTGCAGCTCTTTATTTGAACGTCCCGTCTTTGGCATAAACTTGAGAGCCACCACCTAGGCAGGGACAAAGAAAACATCCATCGAGCGTTTATGTGCAGACATAATTTTTTATGAGAATAAAAGAGTTTGAGATTTAAAAATTTGAGAGCAACTTACATGGCCTGTAAATTTCCTCATTCCTTTGTGAACTCGACCAAACGAACCCTCTCCCACAAGTTCTAAAACGTGATATAAATTCATAGTGACTTAGCAGGTGGGTCCACCCTGGTGAACGAGCACTTCGCTGAGCAGTCGTTAATTAAATGGAGACGTTAATTGAATAATTCAGTGTCCTAAAAAATGTAAAATGTATATATAAATGAATGAAGCTGACGTTAGGTTTGTAAGTTTGACGCGGTCATCACAACTTCGGAACGACAAATCCCCCCCCTACCCCCCAAAAAAAGACAAAGAAATTGCTAGTGTGCAGGCTAGCTGCCGTGTCACAAAGGTCCCAACATAAAATACCAAATAGAGTTGTATTTCACAGATTAAGATGTAAAAATATATTAAAACGTATATGTTTTGTACTATTTGAAAAGAATAGTTATATATTATTTATTTTGGAGAGTTCGTGATAAATCGAATCAGGCTCTTTTATGGGCAGCATATACAGCGGGTCCTTAGTCTAGCAACCAAGCACGCGTTCCTAACAACAGGGTCAAACTGTAAACAAATGCGCCGGCTAGTTTCAAGAAACTACTGTATTTGATGTATTATTAAAAATTAAACTTTAAATAAGCAAAGCGAAGTAAAGTAAGACTTTGAATGACCACACTCTTTCCTTTACATAGTGTAATATCTGTTCATTGTTTTGTGTACGTGTTTTAATTGACAAGTGAGTGACGTCACTGAGAGGGGACGAGCCAGGTTTGGGACTCTGAATGTGGAGCGTGTGATTTGTGGCCACCAGTAACTCCTCTGTAAATATGTTTTATTTGCTTTCATTTTGTTCATTAAAACGAACAGATTGCATTAACAACTGTGTGCGTCCTTGATCACTGGGACGGGCATTTCAATGTATTTAAACTCGTTTTAGAAAAATATTCTGTCTCTGTCGTTGGAACAATGCATTTGAATGTTGTAAATGTTTTGTGTCTCATCTCAAACACGATTCTTTTTAAAATCACGTCACACAAAGAGAGGATAAATCTTTGCAGTTTATTACGGTTATATGTTGTTTGAATTTAAACTGAAGCTTTTTTTACATGACCAGTAAATGTCGCAAATCTACCACGTATACAGAAATTACGACATTGAATCGTCGTCCATTCATCTATCCTTGCTTTTCATTTTTTCAACAAGGAAAGATAGGGAATTATGTACTGTACTGCATTTATTCATGTACTACCCCGCCCACCCCCAAAGTAACGCAGTACAATAGATTCAGTCAAGCCAGTTTTATTTGCACACATCTATACAATGCCATTTTATTAAAAGCAGAATCCTTTTGCAGCGAGCTAAAATGAATTTATCGGAACATCCTTGGATTTAACAGTAGTTCGCATGATGGCCTTTCAGTTGTCTGATGAGAGGAAGATAGTCACACTCAGAAGGTGCATGCTGTGATGCCTGGAGAAGTTCCTTTTCAGCATTTAGGGATAGCAGAACCTTGACAAATACACAAATGACATGGCCCAGCAAACATTATGACGGTTGTCTCTAAATTCGAACGTTAGGTAGTCAACTGTTAAGTAAGAGTCTTGACTGTGGTGTCCCACCATAAATAAATGTATATTGTAGCTACCAGGTGATTACATTTTTTGACAAAGACACACACACACACACACACAAAACCAAAGAAAATCAATTCAATTACTCGTTCAATTTTTTACCTGTAGCATTGTATCTTGCTCTGTGTACAAGCTTAAAGTTGCAATGGCAGCCTCTCTCACTACCTTGTGGGAATCTGTGCATGCGGCTCTCAGAAGTAATCTGGACACGCACCCTTCGAGCATCTTAGGTATGGCACCTTGAACATGTAGCAGGTTTCCCAGAGCTGCACATGCATGGAGACGAGTGTGGACGTCAGGATCAGAGGTCAGTGATGCCAGTGTGGCCCCAGTCATCCTGGCTTCTTCTTGCCACCTTCTCATCTGGCCATTAGCCAACACATTTTCTGCTTTCCTCTTGGCAATGCCTGTCTCCCTGCTTGAACCCTTGTATGCATCATTGTCCTCTTTTAACCACTCCGGAGTATTGCTGACATTTCCATTGGGCCTTGCTGCGTTAAACCCTGCCTCCACTGCAATATAACCCAACCATTTCCCAACTGACAAGCAAGCCGCCTGCCGCACATGCACATTAGAATCCTCAAGAAGGTCTATCATCCTTTTAAATATGTCAGGATGCAAACTGGGCATTTTGGGAGTCCTGAATGGGTGCAAATTCCCCAAAACATTGCATGTGGCGGCCTTGATCGGTTCATAAGTGTGAGTGAGCGCCTCATGCAGCATGGAAGATTCAAGGTAAAGCTGGAGGGGACCAGAGTTAAAACAAAAACAGGTGATAAGGTATAACAGAGAGAGGAGTTCTACGGCGGCGTCCCCCAGCTCATCTCGCTGCAGCAAGTCAGAGAGCAAAGAACTGGCGGTTCTGGTCGGCGCCTGCTGACCCGATGGAGTGAGTGCCGGTGCAGATAAAAAGCCATGAGCATCTTTACTGAGGTGGGAAACAGAGCGCTGACGGTCACATAGCAACAAGCGACGCAGAAGTGAGAGTGGCAGCTCCACTAATGAAAGAGGAAGAGTTTGAATCACCTGCAAAAGAATGAAATAGAAAAAAGACATCAAAATCATAGCATGTCAAACAGAAAACTGCAAATTGTTCTTTGCAAAACACAAAGCCTCGTCTATGCCACACGTAATCCCATTGCAAGAGTTATCCTTTGTTGCATCTCTGAATTATGTTTACTATGACAGGAGTCCAACAAAAGAGAGAATAGGTAGACCTTAACCTGTAGAAGCCCTTTAACAACACCACAGCTATCATACAACTGCAATATCTTGCAAGTGTTGTGTGGAGTCAGGTCCAAAGCAAATGGAAGGCAAAGAAAGTGGCAGCTCAATTGGATGAAGCTCTCATGTTTTAAACCCTCTTCTAGTTTTACTGTGTTGCCTTCAGTAAACCAAGAGAAACTGAAAAAAACAAACAAACACAACGCAACAATTAACCTTTGAACTTCTCGGAAATGTAAAAACAAAATATTCAACACGAACCATTCAGGGCTTAGCACCCAGCCAAGAGTGTAGACAAATGTTGATTTGCTCTCACAAAAGAGGGAAATATATGAATATGGATCATTGCAGAAGACCAACAGTGTGGCAGACATGAGATAGTAAAGTCCTGAAATTTAAAATGTAAATGGGAAACTACAGTTACAATGTGAACACTTTCCAAATAATCGTGTGTTTACCGTTTGTCGAACAGAAGTCCATGTCAGGTGTCGTCCATACTAATGAGGTTCCAGTCCTTTTCCAAAGATGATAAAAAGTATGTGGATCCAGACATGAAAATCCACAAACATGCTGCAGAGGGATTAAAGGTTGGTGTTACAAGGAAAACCGTTGCAATAACTGTAAAGACATTATGAAACATGGATCTTGATGTGAACACTGACCGCAACTACTTGAAGTCTATCATAAATACAAAATTGTGACTAATAACAAACTAGAGATGCAACCTTTCTAAATGTCATCTATACAAGCACTATTTGTTAGTTGACCTCAGAGAGAGTGTGCAGGAGTAAATACAGAAGGCCGTCACAGAGTCCTCTGTCTGGCGGGTGTGGTAGTTGGAGCTTTCAGGGTGGCGAGCAGCGACAAACATGCAACAAATAAAATGTCAACTTAATACAAAGCAGATGTCAGATTACCTCTTAAAAAACAGATTGCGTACCTGATGTGAACCAGACACGTGCTCTTTCAGCAAGGAGCTGAGCATATCCATGTCAACAATGACAGCAACCTTGTGTCGTGCCAAGAGAGACAAAACGGAGGCCGCCAGAGGCTAAAGGAGAAAAGACTAACTGCTCAATTGAGCCGCTGAAAACTTGAGTAGGCAACTGCAATTTTCATCATTTTGTTGTAAACTGCAGAACTCAACATCTTTAATGTTTATTCTTTAAAATCAAGGTTTAATTCCTATTTTAAGGAAATAGTGCCAGTACATCTGCACGTTAGTTTAAATTAGTCTGATTTATTATCTGTTGAATATTATCTATCATCTTTCATTAAATATGAATACATTTGACTTTTGGAAGTAGACCACTATTGCACTTAACATTTCTGTTAAACTAATTACTACATTATTTATAGTATAATGCAATTAAGTTTTAGGTTTGTTATTTTAGGGAAAAATAATAAATTGAGCTAACTACAGAAGAAATAATTGCAATATAAAAGTATTGACTATCTGTCTGATTTGTACTCCAGATTTTATTGCAGCAACATCTCTGAACTGTGAGGCGGACGTGCATACCAGTCTTTCACCTTGCCGCACTAGAAAATCAATGGCTATACAATGTCTTGCAGTAAGAAACTTGAAATATTCTCTTGAAAAGAAATGACACACGAATTTAGCCCACTGTAGTTCTCAGAGGTCCGAGTGTAACAAGGACGTATTCATACGGAATGTGCATCTGATACTTACAGCTAAAGGACTGAGGTCTGCATGATTAAGGATCATCATGAAGGGTGTTATGAATTCTTCAGGTCTATATGCAGACAATTAATGAGATTCAATCATGCGGGACTGTCACCTGTACGCATGCAGCACTCGCAAAGAAAAAAAGAATTGATCAAACCTATGTTCTTCCCTCAGCCAATCATTGTTCTGGTCACAGTAGATCAGGAGTGCGGCAATCATTTCTCCAAGTGTTTGGAGACTCCACGGCTGCTGCTCAGTAAAAAAGGTTTGGCAAAAGGTTTGATTAAAGTACTGACACGTTATCAGAAGTTAAAGACTGAATGTTTTCTAGTCCCACCTCAATAAAATGGGAGTTTTCAACAGCGTCATGAACCAATTCAAAGAAGAGAAATGGCAGTCCAAGTTCATTGCCAATGTGGTTCCTCGTGGCAAGGTCAGAGGTCAGGATCAGGTTCCTCAGGACCTTCAGCGGATGGCACATGTGCCATGTGTCTTTTTTTACATCATCGCTTATCTTACCGGAGAAACAAGACTGACTAAGTGTGATTGAATGAAACGTATCATTTTGTGCTTATTTGAAAATTGCACCCAATCACCTGTTGCTTAAACACTAAAATGGTGCATTTCAGTTTGGAAATAATGCCACTGTAGTTTAGCGCTTCTTGGTTATGTGCGCTTGGATCTGACTCCACAACAAGTCTCTCCCAGAATTCTTCACTGTCAACTGTCTGAAAGCATGAAACATGTATTTAAGAGATCTATGTTGCAGTTTTGAGCTTTGCGAGACAACTGTAATAGTACGTATTACTGTGGAACGTTTGGCTGTCCTTGACTGTCGTCGAGGCCCGGCCTCAATTGAGGGAAACTCTCGTTCATAGTCCTGACTGATCGGACCCCTGCAGAGGTGACACACATATAAACAGTGACCAACAGTGAAAATATTAGCAAATGTATGTATGTAGTCCCCATGAAGCAATGATATTTGCACCAAAATGGCCTCTTCTACAAAGTGGGCTAACTCCTACAAAGATTTTTACTTTACACAAACCTGTCTAGATGTCCTGATGTCAGCTCAAAAGGGTTTGTTTGGTAAAAAGGTGGTAAAGTTGAATTAGCTGAGTTGAAATCAACTGGTAGGGAGCTATCTAGAAGCGGCGTTACTGCCACTAAACAATCTCCTTCAGATTCCAGTCCATCCTTCTTTTCCTGTAAGACAGATCATCTTTTTTTAATAAATGTCCATTGCGATTAATTATTTGGAATGAGTTGATTTGTATCTGGCTTACTTTAGCACTGTCGGCCGCTTTCTTTGTGTTACTTTTGTGTCTTTGCTCCCGAATCTTTCGAAATATTCTGCTCTCTCCCGAGTCTGGTGCTGTCTTTTCGGCCATTTGTTTCAGTTTCCGTGCCAGCATGTCTGGGTCAAGTGTGGCTGTCAGAGGACTGAAAATATCTTCGTCTGGAATCACTGCCAACACACCACTGTGTTAGGAAGTCTCGCGCGGATGCCACAAAAACATTTCCATGTTGTCACCTTGAACACCGTCAGCGACAAAAGGATGATGTAAGAGGTCTGGCCATGACAGCCGCTTCTGAGGGTCTTTGATTAACAAGCCTTTCAGGAAACTCTGAAATAAAAATACACTGTTGATTTGCACTATGCATGATCAATAAAATAACACGATAGCTGCTTTGTACTTTGCACGTGCTGCTCATTGTGTTTGGCCACTGGATGGGGTCTGTCACGATGAGCTGCCCCAAGTGGAAGATAGAATCGGCACAAAATGGGGGCATTCCTGTATGGATTTCATAAAGAATGCAGCCCAGCGCCCAGAGGTCAGCGGTGTGGTCATAAGGCTTCTCTGCCACCAACTCAGGTGACATATAAAGGGGTGTTCCCTTGATAGAAGTGACCACCATGGTGGAGACGCTCATTGCCCTTGCAAACCTAGTCAAGAATAGAATCATAGGCAGAATATTTGAGTTGCAATGTCCCAGGAAAGAGTGGAGATCAAATAACATACGTACCCAAAGTCGCACAGTTTCACCACACCGTTTTTATCAAACAGGATATTTTGTGGTTTCATGTCTCGATGAAGAATACGCCGGGAGTGCAAATAATACAAAGCTGATACGAGCTGGCATGCAATCTCACAAACCTCAGAGGAAGAAAGATTATTATTTAGGTATCTAATACGGGATAGTGTTATGATTATGTGTTACCTGACTTTCTGGTAAACTTCCATCAGCTTCAATGATCTGAAACAACTGACCCTCGGCATACTCGGTCACAACAACAACCTATTAAAAGCAGGAAGGGGCTTTTGTGAGATACTGTAGTGTCGGAGATATGTTTTGGGTGTGTGTGAGGAACGCACCTCTGTTTCTGTTTCAAAGCTGTCGAAAAGTTTCACAATGTTAGGATGTTGAAGGTTACTCATTATATCAATTTCCTTCTTTAAACTTTGCAGCTCTTTGTTTGAGCGTCCCATCTTTGGCATGAACTTCAGAGCTACTACCTGACGGGTAACACAGACAAGGAGAGGACGCTGAACCCTGGTGAAAAATTTCTAAAAAGCCCCGTTTCACTACAAATCAACTTACTTGGCCTGTAAATTTTTTCATTCCTTTATGAACTCGACCAAAGGACCCTTGCCCCACTTGAGCCAACACGTGGTAGGAATCCATTTTCATGTCAGGTATCAACCGACAAGTTATGTTTGTGGATTATGAAGGGAGGCATCTAGTAAAGAAGAAAAGTCAACTGGAGTCAAAAGGGCTCCCATCACAAAGGCTTTTATGTTGGCCATCGATATATCGTAATATGATTCGGCAACAAAGCCACGTAGATGTTTTACTAATTTCATTTTCAGAGTTTCTTCTTTTGTTAAATGGAAAAACACTTTAAAAGACAATGCTAAAAAGCCCAAATAGTTTTCACAGGGAAATAGCGCTAACATTTGTCCCGTCTCAAGTATGTTGTAGTGCAGTTCGACAAAACTGAATACGTCAACAACAGTAAGCATATGCTCTTAAATTAATACTTCTCTGACATTATCAGCCAAAAGGAAGCATTATTATGTTTTTAAAGGGAAAAAATTGCACTGCTATTTTATTGGATTTTATTAGATTTTCTTTTGTAGATTTGGATGTAGACTCTTGCAAAATCTTCACAAAGCCAACCCAAGCTCTTCATTTGACCACTAGAGGTCGTACGTGATCAAGAGCTCTTTAAAATAGTTAAATCAGTAACCAAATTTGTTTTTGTGCAGCGTCTGTTCCAGTGATATTTTATAATAATCACTAGGTATACTTGCAGTCTTGTCAGAGCATTGTCTACGATTGTCCCTTTACAAAGACAATGCGTGTCAAGAAGGTATAGCACACTATAAAGTGCAGTATATTTTTTAATAGGTATTGTTATTCTATTGTATTGGAACTCATCGTATTGTGGTGGTGTACCAAGTTAAATTCTTCAATATCCTTTTTTCCAACTTAAATGGGAAGTCAACTAAAAAAAAATGCTTTTCACCAAAATGCTTCAGCACTTTTCATGTGCCTTCACTAGTCTTAACATGGCATTGTGGTTAATATTGCTGTCACGGGTCGCCGTACAGCGAGTAAGAGGAGGTGATGCAATCGCCGTACGGCGAGAAGGAGGAGGACCCAAAATGCGAGGAGGCAGGGATAAGGGTAACTTAAAGGGATTTTAATTAGTGACAACCGAAGGGCAAACCAGGGTACATGGACAAACCAAGGGGCAGGGTGCGAAAACAAAAAACAACTTAAACGTGACTAGACTTGTGCGAGGACGATAACAAAAACTGAGACAAAATACAAAGGAACGGGAGCGGGAGCGGGAGCGGGAGCGGGAGCGGGAGCGAGGGCGGGAGCGAAGGCGAGGGCGAGGGCGAGGGCGAGGGCAAAAAGCAATAACAAGTACATGAACGTGATCAAAAGCGAGAGTCGAGAAAGTCCATAATGGGGCAACAGGGAGCAAAACGGGATAATGATCCGACACTGGGTTGATGGCATGGGAAGCTTAAATAGTCCGGTAATCAGGGGAGCAGATGGGGATCAGGTGTGTGATCGTTAACGGTGAGCAGGTGCGTGACTGGTGAGGACGAGGTACTGAGGGGAAACGCCCCTACTCAGCTGATCAAAACAAAAACACAACAGCATGCACACAAAAACAATAACAAAAACCTGTCATGCCCGACGACAATTGCGTTTGAGGAATATGAGTTAAGCTGTAAAATGCACCCATTTTTAGCCATCTCAGTGAGTGGTCATTTTGTGACTTTCTGACGACTTAAAATGACACCACAGTTGCTGAGGGCTCAGGTAACAACCAATCATGGCTCACCTGTCTTCTAAAGCAGCCCCATGATTCTTGTAGCCCTGAGCGATTGTGTAGTCATTCTCAGTCAAGTGGCAAAATGGCTGCCCCCTGAGATGGCTCAAAACTGGTACTGCGTCACTCACATTCTGAAAACACCATATTTATCAGAATGTTTTGACCAGTAGGACTGCATTGAACATATTTTTGCAAAGAAAACTGCACTGGTTGAAAACTGTGTGCTACTTGTACTACTTGTGACACTGCAAAATTAAAATACAAGCAACTAGCATTTCACTAGTATTAATTGTGTACTACAGTTTTGTCTCAATAGTAACATGTACAGTATAGTTGTCCTACAGTATGCCAACGTTGTTTTGCTAGTATGCAGAAATGCCATATAGCCTCGCAGTTGAAGGCAGTGGTGGGGAAAAAGGACTACTACTACGACTACTAGTGCAGTGAAATGTCTTAGAACAAACAGCACACTATGGCTCCAGGCCTGGAGCTGAATGTCATGAATGAAAAATGCGCAAATAGGTCTCCATATGTTAAGTGAATAGATAACATGTGCCTGAAAAATGTTGTTTTAAATGCCATTGAAAACGTGTCTTTCTATGGTGTTTAAAGCACTGGACTTGGATCCTCCACTGGGACTTGATCATGCAGAGGCTGTGCGGCAAAAGACTAGAGCACGTTGCATCCAATGAGTGTCTCCTCCAACGGACTGCCCCCTCCCAGAGTGAGATAGAGTTTCCATCATTTCACACAAGACGAAAATGCATAAAGTGCACTGAAGGCAGCAGTGGAGCGAGCACACAAGTGCAGGCCGGGAATGGGTCAGGACCAGGAGGAGTTTGCACGCTTGTAGAAAGAAGCCTGCAGATTGGATATGCTCACCCCGAGCTTTTGGTCATTGCATTCCAAGCTTAATGCAAACATCGTCATGTTTGTCAGAACAACGTGTCTACTCCACGTCGTGGTGTCGCTTTCCAAACTGGTTCGCTGCATGGAAAGCGAACTCTGCTTCCCGTTCATACTGGACACCCAACAGCAGTATAATGACAACGACGTGGATACTCTCCATGGCAAATGCGTGCTAACGATTCAAGCTTTCCACCAGGAATTTGTGGTGGATTTACGGCAAGATTCCAACTTCATTGGCCCTTATGCGTCCAGCCAAGACGCACCGTGGCTCTCCGGTACGGACGTCTCAATTGAGCTGAGTCGGTGTTTTTACTCCGGCAATGTGAATGGTGACCGCTTTTCCTACGCAGCCGTAAGCCTGTGTAAGGGCGTGCAAGGTGCCTTTGGCTACCAAGGTTGGGAGTATTTCATCAGTCCGGTGCGCAATGACACCACAAGCGCGAGCGGTGCGCACGTCATACGGCGCAGAAGCAACAGCAACCTGAAGCCAAATTCCACCTCCAGGTGCGCAGTGAACAATGACATAAGCTACCACGTCGCGCAGATTTTGGGAAAATACAAAGATAATAGCAATGCGACCAAAACCTCGACGAGGGGCGTGGGCAGAAGCAAACGGTTTGCGTCGGTTCCCAGGTACGTGGAGACTCTGGTGGTGGCGGACCAGACCATGGCCGAGTTCCACGGAAACGACCTTAAACATTACCTTTTGACACTCATGTCAGTGGCAGCCAGGCTCTACAAGCATCCGAGTATCCTCAATTCCATCAACATCGTTGTTGTGAAGATTTTGGTTATATCCGAGGTGGACAAAGGACCCAAAGTGTCCGGGAATGCAGCTCTGACGCTCCGGAATTTTTGCACTTGGCAAAAAAAGATGAACAAGAACAGCGACTGGCATGCAGAATATTGGGACACAGCGATTCTCTTCACAAGACAGGTAAAATTGACTTCATGAGGAACACGCATCTCATGAGCCATGTGTCAAGTTCATGGCACGCCACCAGACAAAATGTCAACAGTATGGTACTGTATAAAACACATGATTAACATTTGCTGTCCACATAACCCACAAATAGAAAATGCTGCACAAAACTGCTGTACCTAATGTTTTGTCCTTCCTTGCTCGTGTTTTTTTCTCTTTTTTTTGTGGGGGGGGACAGTTAGAAAACCGGCTTAATGGTGCATTAGCACCATCCACTCAATTTCAAACTTAAGAAGCCAATGTGAACTGATGGTGGCCAGATATTGTGAAGTTTGCTGCTGCTTTCTAGTGGTGGAACTTGAAGAGCACTCGTACGTCCAGACAAATAAATTGCCTAAGCTACAGTTCGTATCAAGAAAATATTCTGGTTAAGGCGCTTGTATCTCAAGGCACCACAGTAATTGTACTTTCTGCCATCTAGTGGAAGCACATTTAATTGTTCTGTTCTGTTCGGTGTCCCAATACTTTTATCCATGTAATGTGGATGTAATAACTTTGGTGCTGGTTTGGGTCCAGAATTAGGAAAATAACATCACACATGAGCTCCAATCTCACTTGTAACTTTACCAAAGAGAAGGCCCATGTGTACCCTCAGAGATGTCCCATTCCTGCAGCTCCAGCTGCATCCCCCCCCAACCTGCCCGCTCCTCATTAAACAGGCACCTGAGGGGAAGCCAGAATGAAGAGTTATCATGTATGCTGCACACGTTCAATATGTCACAACAGGTTTATGCCCCACCTGCACAATCTGAGTCGCAAACGGCCACAGGTTCACTTCTCCATAGCTGTAGTAAGACCATATCCATATTTATTTCAAGTTCATACTTTCTGTCTCCTTGAGGAGAAGGATTGCTGATTGTGTGCTGTCACATACGGAAGAAGCGTAGCTTTTCCATCACAATTTTATTTATTTTAGATAGCTTCTTCAACCAGTGATCACATGCACACAAGGACATAAATAATAAGACATTTCCAACAGATAGTGAGTCGCCTGGTTGTTTTCATCTGTTTATTGAAGGACCACATGCACACTTCAGCCTATAAAGTTTATTAAGAGTAATTGCTCTGTGCCTCAAGACCAAACCCATCGTTTTCACGTCTGCAAATGGCAAAAGGCAAGGTGGTTTTCAATGTGGAAATGCATGGAAACACTGACACGTTTCTTCTTGAATATAACTTGCAAATTGTATTTACATTGCAGCCACACACCAAAACGGCAAAATGAGATGACAGATGTGGGAAGTAGGTCATTGCGGAGAACCAACCCTAAGCCCCTTGTGCTTCTCGCCTCTTTATGTTTGCCTCTATTTTCTTTTCTCACTAATGACCCAAACCATTTCATCAGCCTTCATGAACACATCTGGTGTTCATTTGCACAGGAGAACAATTTTGGTTTTGTTGGTTAGTCACCAAAAATTTGTCGTAGCGTGAAATGTCCTAATTCCCCCAGGTATTACACATTTACTGTACGCACATGCTGCAGAGGATTTTATATAGCCTATCTATGCAACAATTGACAAGTGTCTTTCTTTTTTTTTTGCTTTAAGAGTGTATGCAAAAGCGAGAGGGAGTAGGCAACCGGGCGGTTCTGTGTGGTTAACGTTGTGTACTTGTCCTGTGATTAGGAGGCTCAGTCAAGTGCTCCGAATGGATCCTCGCTAAGATTAGGGTTTGGAATTGTGTGGTGACAGAAAAAGGCCATTTGGAAACTGCTCTTCCATGAAAATGCAATGATTGGAGGAAAGTGCCATGACGTCACATGGGACTATGTGCTCCAAACACTAGTCAGTGAAAAGCTTTTTTTTTTTTACACAGGAGAGATGTTTGCTCTCTTCTTGGTAAACTATCCTGAGTGTATGAAAGAAAGCAAAGATTCTATTTTTTTGTTGTTTTCAAGTTTTAGTTAATTCCAGTGTGTAGCATAGTGGTGGGCAAAAAAAGATGTGAAGAGAAGTCTCACACGACAAGAAACAAATATTTAGGTAAACAGACAAGCTTTAAACAAACGTCTTGAGTAGAAACACATACCATCAGCTGCAAATATTCACCAAACTGTTGGACCACTTCTCTTGCGATGAGTGAGTTTTCCATCAATCATATTGACAAAAGTCTCGGGACACATTTCTTAATCAATAAATATAAATGCGGGTTTCTCTCCCTATATTTTTGGAGTTTCTGATGGAATCATTTAAGAGCCCTGACCTTTGGAATGAAGTAGAACAGAGATTGTGAGCCAGGCCCTCTCTCGAGTCCAACATTACTCACCTTCTGACCTCACACATCTGGATGAATGGACAAAAATTTCCAGAGACACATTCTAAAATCTTGTCGAAACTCTTCCCAGAAGACTGCAAGCTGATATAACTGCAAGTGGGCTGGACTATCACCATATTTCTTTCTCCTATTTTCACATTTTCCTACAAGTCCCAATAATTACGGTGTGACTATAGAGTGCATAAAATGGGAGTCCTACTTGGAAAAAAATAATATAAATCATATTTTTGGGACTTCTTCTAACGTTTGCTTGATTGTCCAGGACCTGTGTGGGGCTTCCACATGCGACACCCTCGGAATGGCCGATGTCGGCACCATGTGCGACCCCAAGAGGAGCTGCTCCGTGATCGAAGACGACGGCTTGCCTTCTGCCTTCACCACAGCTCACGAGCTTGGTGAGTCATGAATCACACGTTAGCAAAAAAAATCTCATCACTGAAAGTATTTGTAAAAGACGTCTGTCACCCATTGGCTGTGCGCAGGACACGTCTTCAACATGCCGCACGACAACGTGAAGGCCTGCGAGGATGTGTTTGGCAAGCTGCAGGACAATCACATGATGTCTCCCACGCTCATTCAGATTAATCGCACCAGCCCGTGGTCGCCTTGCAGCGCTGCCATCATCACGGAGTTTCTGGACGGTGGACACGGTGAGAACAAAAAGAACAAAAATATAAAAATGTTTTGATTGATGTGTGTAGATGTTCACAAGCTGATTTAATGGTCCTTGAGGCAGCGTCACGCTCTTACTGGTTAAATATTTGAATGATGATCACATTCATACAACACATGTTCATTTTCAATGACTATTCTGTTCACAGTAGCAATACCAGTGAAGGACATTTGCTGTTTCTTTTTTATTTTTTTATCTTTCATTTTTTTCTCTTCATCTGCAGCTTGACTCCAGTACAATCATTTCACTTTAATGCATGGCTGATAATCTGCATCCATGCATTCTTTAGAAGAGCAAAAATGGAGTCAGACTGTTCTCTAACATGCCAGACCACAGAGCTCAGCCTCGCAGCAATGCTAAACTTTTATTTTAAAAACTGCTCCACATCTGTCCCAAATTAGTGGGTTTGTTTGGAGGAGCGTCACCACAGTGGTTTGGAGAGTGCGGCTTTAACCAGCCTGTGTTTCCCGTACAGGTTGAATAGACAGTCTTTATTCATGCTCTGACAACAAGAGAACAAGAATCCGTCAGGATTGCATTTTGTTTCTTTTGACTGACCTTTTCTCCACATTTTTGACAGTTAAGTCTCATAATGTTGTAACACGGTTGCTTAGCGCTATCGTTTATAAATCTTGACTTTGACAGAGCAGCCTGGGGGAATAAAGACATGCAGCGGCACGTTTGAGGCAGTTTACATGCTGTGCTGCGGCCACAATTATTGCTATGTTTCCGGACAACCCCGGAGATTGTTTCGGGCAATTCCTCTCTGCAAAAGGAGGTGCTTTGGAAGTGAATCAAAAGGTTTCTTCAATCATTGAAATTTGCGGTGTAATAGGAGGAAGCAACTTAACATTCAGTTATGGCCGCCCTATTTGTGGCCTGTTTTCCTATTTTAAGGGGGATTGTCCTCTATCATTTTTCTCTCACAATTTTTTGCATTTGAAAAATTTCTGACAAGGCTGAGAAGCTGTGCATTAGAGGCAGCAGTGATAAAAAAAACTCCTACTTGAAGCCCCCCCTTTTTGTAAATGAAAATTATTTATGATGACATTTCAATTTTCCAAGCACCTGCTCGTCCAACTCTTCTTGTTATTCGCCAGCTCCTGGAAAAGTGCCTGAATGTAATTTATTTTAATGGAGCTCAGCTTAATTTGACTTGTATAAGTTCAATGGAACATTTAAAGCTATTAAAACTCAATTGGAAAGTTTGAGAGGTATTCTTAAACATTAATTAATTAATTTCAATTTCGACATCAAGGGAGGAATTTTCTGCAAGAGTTTACAGATGAAGGGGTCAGGTTGGGGTTCTGTGTGGTATTGCTCGCGCATTTCTGCAAGACTTGTTTGCAAGGAACGCTTTTGCCCAAAATACACCCACCACTCATTCATGAATGCCTTTATTACCTTACGTATTTTTTTCCCACGAGATTGTGTACATTTGGCTGAAATAAATGTGTGCATGTGACCTCAGCTGTTCAAGACAGGAACTGATAATGGGAGTCTGTTGCAGGAGAGTGTTTGCTGGACCAGCCCCAGAAACCATTAGGCCTCCCTAACGCGCTTCCCGGCACATCCTACCTCCTCGAGCGTCAGTGTGAGCTTGCCTTTGGCGAAGGTTCCAAGCCATGTCCCTTCATGCAGCCGCCATGCATTCGTCTGTGGTGCACAGGCAAGTCCAATGGCCAGTTGGTGTGTATGACTCGCCACTTCCCCTGGGCGGACGGCACACATTGCGGAGATGGCAGAGTTTGCGACCGAGGCATCTGCGCTCCCAAAGAGGACCACACTTTGAAGGTAAGGCTAAGCTTGAAGGACGGACAAAACAAATTCCTTTTTCTGTATTTTTAACCTCACTTTATTGGCTTTCTGTTTGGCATGTGCCACACCATTGCGAGGTGTCATGGAATTCTGTTCAATTGTTTTTACATATTAGACTCAAACAGTACCTCACATAAAGTAACACAAAATTCTCCTTGTGTGAATTTTCTAGGTGGATGGTCGCTGGGGTAAGTGGGGTTCGTTTGGCTTGTGTTCCCGCACATGTGGAGGTGGCGTTCAACTGGCGAAAAGGCAGTGCAACAATCCAGTTCCCTCAAATGGGGGGAAATACTGCCAAGGAGTACGGGTCAAATACCGCTCCTGCAGCCTCAACCACTGCCCTGACACAGGTTTGAATTGTTCACAAAAAGTCAACCACATCAAGTTTTCCCCTTAAGAGGGTTGCAGTTCTTGACCTTATTTGCCCGCCCTCTCCTTTGTGTGCAGGCAAGTCTTACCGGGAAGAGCAGTGTGAATCTAGTGGTCGCAGTTTCAGCAGTAACCACATTGCCCCTTCTGTGGTGTGGGTACCCAAGTACTCCGGAGTGAGTGTTGATGACAGATGTAAACTCATCTGCAGGGCCAATGGAACGGGTTACTTCTACGTTATGGCAGCTAAGGTAAGAAGCTATGCATTCAATACAATCAATGAACAAAAGTCTCAGGACACACTACTCAATAAATGAATCAGGCTTGATCTATTAGTCTCCCCTCAATCTTAATTCTTCATTTTACAAAGACATTTTGGACTTCTGTGCTTCCAAATGATTTGTTTCATAAATTCGTCCAAGAAAAAGATGATTCATTCTTTGAGACATTCTGCATATATTAGAATCTTTTTTCGAAGGAATTTTCAATGAATGATCGACAAGCATGTAAGCTTGACGGGGAGCCAGTGTCTCTTGCTGGAGCCAGTTGGGAGGGAAGTGAAGTGTAAACCCAAAGCCATAAGAATCTTAAAGCAGGACATGCCACACATCGCTCCAACACAGGAGTCGTAACCACATTATCAAATATCTACGTGCCAAACCTACAAGTTAACAGCTGTGTTAGTTCCTCTTCCTTGTACTACTAAATTTCAAATGGTATCCTTTTTGGTTTATTTCATGTTGAATGTCTTTTTTGTGCTTGTTGTCTTTGACACCTTTTTAATGGTTATTTTTTCTTATTTGTATGTTTATCTAAAAGCTTCTTTTTCATATTGCCCTTTCCTTATCAGGGTGCTCAGTGATTTCCATGCCTCATGTGTTGGGTGTTCAAATCTCCCCAATGAGAACAAGCATTGTAGAAAATGTATATATATATATATATATATATATATATATATATATATATATATATATATATATATATATATATATATATATATATATATATATATATATATATATATAATATATTTGTGTGTGTGTGTGTTAGGGGAGCACAATGGAATAATTTTGAACATTTTTTTTATGCTTTTATCTAAATTTCATCAGTCAGATACAAACTCATATGCGCATCACCACCCCCAATAGTTGGCCATTATCCAGGGGAATTTTATTAAATTAGCTAAGGACACATTGATATTGCTTAGTTTAAAAAATGTAATTTCTGTAGATATGGTACATGTTAAATATCGCAATAACATCAATATTGTTGCTATAGTCTACATATTTATGTATGTGTATGTGTTTATATATATATATATATATATATATATATGTATTAGTGCTGTCAAGCGATTAATATTTTTAACTAGATTAATGGCAAAAGATTTTGTAATTAATTGCGATTAATCTCATTTTTCGACTACTATTTTTGTGACGCTTTTAACAGGTATTTACTTGAATAATATCTTGTAATTAATTTATTCACTGCCATTGATGGTTCTTACCTGGGCTGGCAAAATCACCAAATATGAGGTATATTTCAATTCAAAGACTGTTCTAATAGCTTTCTTTGATCCATGAATACAAACTAAATGGAGTCATCATTACAGGATTTTTTCTGAGAAACAATTCTCCAAACTTCTACAGTACATTTAGTTGTAAGCACCACACTCCAGCAGTGCTGGTTTGTATCAACTGTATTAATATACTATGCGGTTATCTGCCATGGAGGGTTGCTGGAGAGATGATGAATCTCATGTAATGTCTTTCAGGAGTTACATTTTCACTTTTTGGTACTTTAGCTCATCTAACTTTGAAAGATTTTCTAAAAGGATTGGCAAAATTCATTACTGTATATTTATTTTCATCATCATCATCATCATCATCATGGCAACCTCGTAGAACGAGGATCAGTCCTCTTCATTTGTTCGTTCACTTTCCTTTTTGATATCTCCGTCTGTGTGCCTGTTGGTGACTATAGAGTCCAAGGTGTGAGTGGAAAAGTCGAGGACAGTCTGGACACGGAATTGTCGGAGGCGGACGGGGTAACAAGAGGCGTTGGTGTTTCTGTCGTCTTTTCCCTTCAGCTGCTCGTGCCCGGCCTTCTTCAAACTTTATGACACCATTGGCTATTGTGTCTCTTCACTCTGCGCGGTCTGCGGCCAGAGCCTCCCAGTTGTCCACGGAAATCTTGCTCTTTAGGAGCAGCTGTTTGAACTGGTCTTTCAGCCGTCTCTTTGGGCCCCCTACCAGTCTAGAGCCATGAGCCAGTGCACAAAATAACATCTGTTTGGGTAGGGAGGAGTCTTTCCTGCGACATAAATGCCCAAAGAAGCGCAGCTGGTTCTTTGAGATGATCGCTTCTACGCTTGGGAGGCCGGCACGGATTAGTACGTCGTTGTTGGTGATGCATGCTTTCCAGTCAATTCCCAGGATTGCCCGCAGCTTTTGCTGATGAAATCTCTCCAAGGTCCTGATGTTTTTCCGATAGAGAGTCCAGCTCTCCGAACCGTAGGTGAGGGTTGGAATCACAACAGCTCTGTAGACATTAATCTTGGTCTGTGCTGACAAACCATGTTGTGAGAACACACGGTTATAGAGCTTACCAAAGGCTTGATGGGCAAGGCGAATCCTGTTGTTTATGTCTTCGCTTGGGTCATTGGTGTTATTGACCATAGACCCGAGATAGCAAAATCTGGGGACCTCTTCGACTGTATCGCCGTGGATGGATATGTCTAAAGGATGGAGAGGGTGGGCAGGATGGAATTGCGCCAGGACTTTTGTTTTTCCAACATTGACTTCTAGGCCTGCACTCTCATATGCTTCCACAAAGGCGTTAGTAGACTCCTGTAGGTCAGCAGGAGAGGAGGCTGGGACACAACAGTCGTCAGCATACTGGAGTTCTGAGACACACACTTCGACCGTGCTTTCAGACGTCGCAGGTTAAAAAGACCACCATCCATCCGGTATCTAATACGCACTCCAAGGTGAGGGTTAGACGTTTTGACACGTAGCAAAACAGCTGTCAGGTAGAGAGAGAAAAGGGTCGGTGCGAGCACACATCCCTGCTTGACCCCGGTGGCAATGGGAAATGATGATGAAAGAGAACCACCATGTCTGACAGAGCCCATCATTCCATCATGTAGGCCCCGCACTAGTTGGACAAAGTTATGGGGGCAGCCAAACTTCTCAAGCAGTCTCCAAAGGGTAGTACGAGGGACGGAGTCAAAGGCCTTATGCAGGTCAAAGAAAATCATTGACATGGTTTGCTGTAGTTCCCTGGCTTTTTCGAGCAGCTGGCGAGCGCAGAAAGTCATCTCAGTGGTTCCACGGCCTGGTCGAAAACCGTACTGGGACTCTGGGAGAACAGACTCACTCAGGACAAGAAGGCGTTTGTGGAGGAGCCTGGCGAAAATCTTCCCAGTGGTGGAGAGCAGGGAGATGCCACGGTAATTTCCACAGGTGGAGCGGTCGCCTTTCTTGAAGATGGTTGCATCCCGTAGGTCTTGGGGGATATACCCAGATTCCCAAATCGACAGGAACAGGAGATGGATTCGTCTCGGAAGACACCCCCCACCATGCTGTATGAGCTCAGCTGGGATGCTATCAGGACCAGAAGCTTTATTGGGCTTCATCTGTTTGATCGCTTCCCGTGTCTCCTCGAGAGTGGGTGGGACACTCATGCATGATTTGATTGGATACTGAGGAATATCGCGGAGGAAGTCTTCAGAAGCTTGGGCGGGCCGGTTCAGTAGGTCTTCAAAGTGCTCTTTCCACCGCGCAAGAATAACAACTTCCTCCTTTAGGAGTACCCCATCAGCAGACCTTATAGGATGAGTGGGGGTGTGTACTGGTCCGTAGATAGTACGGACAGCTTGGAAAAAATTCCTTGTATCCTGGCGGTCGGCATAGCCTTGGATCTCTTTGGCTTTCTCGGTCCACCATTTATTCTTCATCACGCCACATGCTTTGCACTGTTACTGCATCAGGAGAAGTGTAATAATGTGAACTATGTGGCCAAAAATAATGATTTCATTTGTGAGCAATGTGAATTCTTGTGAGCCTCTGAGGGAAAACAGCAATGCATGGGACGATGGGAAGGAGTGGAGGGGTTTTTTATCTCCCTGAGATAATATGGGTGTGGAGTGAGTGTGAGCAGCCGTGAGAGAAAGTTCACACTACATCATATTGAGTTAAGAGGATATGAACACTCAGGGGACATGTAGCACTGAATCATAGAGCAGCTGCACGATTGCTTGAAACATCTGAACCAAATATCATTTTACACCACATCCTGTTCCATGGTTTCGTGGAAATACACTAATCTCAGCTTTTAGAAATGATTACAATATAATAATAACACCTAAAAATATCACCACGCAACGTAAAAATGACCTAAATGAAGTAGCAGATTTTGGGTGCTGTGTTTTATGAACACTCTCCCTTAATTTACACTGTGCGTGTACACCACAGGTTGTGGATGGAACCCCATGCTCACCAGACTCCACGGGAGTGTGCGTTCAAGGAAAATGCATCAAGGCTGGGTGTGATGGAAAAATTGGATCAACTAAGAAGTTTAACAAGTGTGGAATCTGCGGCGGTGACAACAAGAACTGCAAGAAGGTCTCAGGACTCTTCACCAAGCCTATGTGAGTACAGTAGTCCCTCATACTCTCAAATTCCCCTGTTGCCGTTTGTTGATGTCGAACCTATCCTCAGCTATTTGCTGAAAAACTCACATGTTCAAATTTTCTTTTCTCTTTCCGAAACATCACATGATGCCACTTGATGCTGTCAAAGCCCGGTACAAATGTCAAAGTAATACAGTAATTGGTGTCACGGAAGTATGTTGAAGTGATACATCCAATTTGTGAGATGAGCTTCATATGCATTGGAGCTAAGTTTAGCCTGGGTTGTTAGAGGACGTTACAGAGAGTCTTTGCAGCTTGTGCAATGTGCACTTCCGGTGCATTGTTTTTATTTATTTTATTTTTTTAATGAAATAATATGACTGCGTTTGGCTGGCAACCAGTTCAGGGTGTACTCAGCTTACCGCAGGAAGACAGCTGCGATAGGCTCCAGAACCCCCGCGACCCTTGCGAGGACAAGCCGAGAACCCTAACCCATGGATGGAAATAATATGAAAGCCATTTATTTTTAAGATTAATGATGTAAGATGACTACAAATGATACCACCTCCAAAAATATTTGCAATAACAAATATGTGCCTTCAGCTTTGTCCAAACATGGCATTTTTATTAATACTGTGAGTTCAGTAATAAAATCCGCACGATTTTAGCCACCGAAAATAACATCAGAGTTGCTCAGGGCTGAACAACCACTCATCGCTCAGCTTCAGAAAACACGTGAGCTGTGATTGGTCGTTACCGGAGCCCTGAGTACTGTGATGTTATTTTCAGTCGACAAAAGTGAGAAAATGGCAAACGTGAATTTTGATGCATAACTCAATTTCCACAAACTATCATAATATTATACAATATTTATCACAATGCCATGTTTAGACGAGTTTTTTTTTTTTTTACATATATTCATCCAGCCATCCATTATCTGAGTCGCTTCTCACGAGGGTCGCGGGAGCATATCCTAGCTATCTTAGGACAGTAGGGGATACAAGCTGAACATGTTGTCAGCCAATTGCAAGGTACACAGAGATGATCAACCTTCTGCACTCACAAACACACCAATTCAGGGTGTCCAATCACCCTACCATGCATGTTTTTCCATGCATGTGGGAGGCTCCCGAAGGAAACCCACGCAGGCACGGAGGTAACATGCAAATTCCACACAGGAATGCCGAAATCGAACCCTGCACCTTCGAAATGGGAGGCCTGAGGCCATCGTGCTAACCAGTTGTCCACCAAGCCATTGTTTTTTTTTGTTTTTTGCATCGTCGTGAACTTGACTGATCTATCTTTACAAAACTCCTCATTGGTTGTATGTGTTGTGTTTTGTTACGCAGGCACGGGTACAACTTTGTGGTGATATTGCCAGTGGGCGCAACCAACATCGACATCCGTCAACGTGGCTACCAAGGAATGCTGGGTGACGATAACTACTTGGCGGTGAAGAACAGCCAGGGTCAATACCTTCTTAATGGCGACTATGTGGTGTCAGCCGGCGAGAGAGACATCATCGTTAAGGGCAGTCTTCTGCGCTACAGCGGCACCACCGGCCTCTCTGAGACCCTCCAGTCTGTGAATCCCTTGGGGGAGACACTCACCGTGGAGGTGCTGTGTGCCGGCAATTTGACGCCCCCTCGCATACGCTACTCCTTCTACCTGTCTCGTCAGAACAACAAAGAGGACAAAACTCTGAAGAAGGAGGAGCGAGTGAAATCCCACAACAGCGTTCTGGCTGATAATAGTGTGAAGGATAAGGGGGCGTCGACTTTGAAGAAACCTTATAGCAAAGAGGACCCTCTTGTCGAGAAATGGACGTCGGCAAGCTGGGATGAGTGCTCGGTGAGCTGCGGCAACGGTTTCCAAAGGCGGATGGTGCAATGTTTGAGGACCGATGGCAAGCCGGGAATGAACTGTGATCCTTCCAAAAGACCGTCAGCCACCAGAGCTTGCGGAGATCCATGTCCAGAGTGGCACGCCGGCCAGTGGTCGCCGTGCTCCACAACCTGCGGCAAAGGCTTTAAGAGACGACCACTGAACTGCAGATCCCAAACAGGACACTTGCTTCCGAGGGACCACTGCAGTGGCTTGCGCAAACCACAGGAGCTGGACTTCTGCAAACTAAAATCTTGCTAGGGACTTGAAAAGCTTTATTAGGACTGAACTTAATCCAGCAGCTCATATCCACACACTCTCTCACCAGACACTTACAGAGAAGACCAAAAACATGGATGGAGCAATGTATTTTCCCCACCATTTAAACTAAACCACCTGAATCCACTTCTGACAGCAGAGAAATATTCTACAAAGCTACTATGAAGCTAAAAAAAAGGTTCAATCATTTTAGCTGTCAGCTAAGAGATGACATATATGTTCGTAAGCAATTTGTCTTACTTATGAGTCTGGAACCCATTTTATGTCATATTTTTATAAAGGGCTTTTTAAGGGAGTTGTGTAGCCTGCCGGGTGCATTAAAACAGTGACAGGATAAGGAATTTTTTCCATGTTCGAAATTAATCCTGCAATACATAACAAAACACAAATCTGAGTTTTATTTTTCTAATTAGTAAGGGTTTTGTATTAACTAAATAACGACGCCTTTTACATCCAGCCACATCGTTGAAAGAAAGCCATGAACAATACTAGATATCTGCGATGTGGAATAGAAATTTTCAAGAATTTTCTCCCCAACCTATTCACAATCAGTCAATGCCAAAGATACTACACCACTCTTTCTGTGCACTCAGTTAAATCCTGTAAATCTTTTATATTCTTGTTATATTTGTGGGCCCACATTGCCCAATACAACACACAGGATGAATCCTTTTATAGTCAGACTTTGATTCCTATTTTTATAATTTGATCCATTTTTGCACATTGTACAGCAAAAGAAACAAATGACTTATATGGGCTGTACTGTATACTATGTATACATTTATTCAGCTCTGTGCAAAATGTCATGTAAATACTGTTTGTTTGTTTTTTTTTACACACAACTGAAATCTCTTTGAATATATTTATTCCAAATAAAGCCTTGAATAAAAAAGTTGACGTTTTCCATTTCCATTATTAATTACACTGGTTCTGTAAACCAGTTACTGATAAATGAGAAATCCTAAAAAAAGTGTACAGCTTTTTCTTACAGATTCCCTCATTTACTCTCTCAGTTTGTTTGTTGACTCAAGTAGCAAGCATGTACCCAGACTTTGCCAGGAGAGCTACAAGCAGACACCAACTGAGAAATGTCTTAAGTGCTGATGTGAAACATTGTATTGTTCAAAAGCCCCCTCCTTTTTTTTTTAAATAACATTTTTGAGAGAAGTGTAGATATATCACAAAGGGCTCAGTCGTCTGACCTACATAAGAGCAGATGAAGGAGAACCTGGAGGGCAGCCAATGGACATATTTGTTTATTCCCCCAATGGCCTCTTGCCTGAGTTCACAGTCAGATGTTATTGCTGGTTTGATAGCATTAATTGTACAAGACAATTGATCAAAAAAAAAAAAAATCAATGCTTCCAGCAAAGTTTTGGATTTGGAGGGGTGTAAGCCTCAGAGTTTTCATACAACCTATTACAATGAGAACTAGTAGTCTGCACCCAGTTTATAGAAAACACTCACTGGAAACTTTATAAGATACACTTGCAAATTGTAATGATATTTCATTAAAATTCTCTGCCATTACATTTTGGTGACGTCATGTAAATTAAAAAAAAAATAAGAGCTCAACGGGTTGCAATTAAGTTCTATACCAATAGACTACAACCTGACATTGTTAAATGAATGCCTCTTTATCTTTAAAAAAGCACAATTTTGGATGCAATTCCTTAATTGGATAATTAATGTGGAGGGCGAATGGATTGGGATTTGTAAACACTTGGAAGTTCTTCCATAAATGTAAAAAGTTGCAGAACAAGGACTCTGGCACCTGGATAACTTGTATTGCTTTAAATCACTTCAATGTGGTCCCTATAACTTTTTTTTTCCTGAGCATATTTACGCACGTAAACATGAAACTGATTTAAAACAGGTCAAGACGACATGACGTAAACCGATGCGGTGTCTGTCTGTGTGTTGTCTGCCTATGTGATCAGCAGCAGATGCGCGTTTGCAGATACAGAATGGTCGGCTAACCGCAGTCATGATCTAAATGAACTGCTTTGTAGCCACTTGGTGTGACGGTGAATGGGTTCATGGAAATCTCTGATGAGGAGCCACATTAGTGCGCATCACTGCTGATCTGCTGACTTCAGCAGGAGCAGGATCTTTCCACAAACAATAGATGTGACACATTCACAGCTGACCTCCACATAGTGCAAACTAATCTAGTGATTCATTCATAGTTTAACCCAACAGTTGAATTTAACCAGGTTGCCCTCCAAACTAACAAAGCGGTGTTCAACCACGTGCTACCTTGACCTATCTCATATTTCATTAATCAATGTAACTTGTGTATAATGTTCACACTGAAAAACATTTAATATGCTACTGCCGGTAACCAATAAGTGGGTTAAATCAAGCCAGGGTCATTTGTTACTTTTTTACAATGTAGGCCCTACATTGTAGGGTGTTTGGCTCTATCAGATGATAGATTTGAAAATCCCTCAACGTTGGAGACATTTAATCCAAGCTTCCATGGAAGTACATAGTTGCAAGGTTTTGATACACTGACACAAAACCAATCTGACCTGGTATCTGTTTTGCTAGAGCCAGTGGGAGCTAAAGCCCCAGGAATGGTCTTGTATCTGTTCAGGGTTGTAAAATCTGTTGCAGTCTCAGAAATTTACCGTATGCTCAACTGGCAGCCGAGATGCCAATCAAGTAAAAAAAAAATACAGTTTTTGTTATTGTTTATTTTATATTGATATAAAAAAGCTCCAACACATCTCTTTTGTTAAGAAAAGTTTGAACGATTTAAAAACCTGCTCATTTTGTGTTGTTCTGTGGTATGACGTGTCCTATTTTTTAACTGTTGTATTCTTTCATGTGAAAGTGTGTGTGAATACCAGGCTTAAAATTCTTGAGACTCACAAAATTCTTCATTTATAGGTCAAATCCTGCCTAGTATTTACAGTACAAAAATGTGCGACTTTTAAAATGTAACTGAACTGAATTGGATATGTTAGAAAACGTATTCCACACTAAAGTATAAGGCTTGTTTTGTTACTGTCAATTTCCCACCTTAAAGCGGAATGCGGAAAACTGTCAAAACTACACGACATTGAAGGCCTCAGTTGATATGAGATGTACGCTGACGAAAAACAACAATGCAGGAGAATGAGTCATGTGATTACTTCTTGGAATGTGACTGACCCTGTTCGCCATAGTATTTTTGAGCAGGCAAAACTGACTGTTGCAGCAGACTGCAAAATTCTATTGCAGTGCCAGAGTAAGCTGTCATTAGCATGTGTGTTTATCTTTTGTCAGCGTTTGCGTTTTATAATGAAAAATGTTGCAGCATACACTAGTGTCTAAAAAAGGGGCTTTAAATGTGGGCAACATTAAATCAGATTAAAAAAAAAAAACATCTGCCATTTTATGCTTGTGCAATGTCAATATTTCAAATTTACTTACAGTTCAGATCGTGTCACAAAACTCCGTCAGTGTGGAAATTTACCTTAATATGACTTTTATAAGGGTGACGATATATCGCAGTTGATATCACCCATCACAGCAAACAATCCAAGACAGCGGTTACTTTGTAATTTTCAGAGATAAAAAGAACAACAATTCCAGATGTTTGCATTTGAGATGTCATCCAAATCATTTCTACTGAAAAGCAACAATAAGTCACAACGAAAGGTTCCTAATAAAAAACAGAATGTCAGAGGCATATGAAACCATTACACGTCAGCTGATATTTTGATTTGCTAAAGTGCATGTTAAAGTATTTATTCATAGCTCACATTAAAGCACATCATATACCAGAAAAAGACTCAATTTGACAAGCAATGTTATGATTTTAAGGAGGTTTTGAGGAATGACGTAGAACCTTGAGTAAGTAATAACTACAGCATATAAATAAGGTCATGAGGCTCTATAAATGTTTGGCACAGACCCGTTCCCATGGGCGGGCCATATGGAGCTGGGCCCACCCACCAAGATTCTTGTGGATAATCTAAAAATAAAGTTATTTGTCAAAGTTGTTTTTTATTTTATCAAGGAGCTGTTTTTGTGTTGTGAAATATTAAAGGAAGGCTAATTTTACGTGTGGCATGATTGGTTGTAATTATTTAGTTTAGCTTGGAAAGATGCTAAAGAGCAGAAAAATATACCCTTACTTGAGATATTTCACTTTTATGCTAACATTTGTAAGCGTTATGTCGGTGTTGGGACATAACGTGCCGTGTGCTACATAACTGCTGGGAAATAGACAGAATAGACAATGAGGAGGACAGAATAGACAATGAGGAGGACAAAAAGAAAAACAATGCTAAAATTCAGGGCATACATCTGCAAGGTTTGACCAGGAAAAGCAGTCAAGGTGAACACTGGCATGTTATTAACACAATTTTTACAAAAAATGTTTATACAAATTTTTTAGCAGCCCCAGTGTGCAAAAGAACACTTAGACAGGCACGTGAGTGCACTGAATATTTCAGCAAAGAGGGGTACTTTACAGTTTGAGATGGGACTTGCTACGCAGGTGACTTTAAAGACCAACCGTATTTTGAGTAATAAATCTATTTTGAGAATACTCACGTTATTATTATAATTTTTTTTTTTTATCGCAAACTAAATTAGTTACACCCATAGCACCGCCCTCATAAAAGAAACCACGGCAGCTACAAACCATTCCTGATGTAGACATCTGTTGAACCTGGTGGCCTGTTCAAAGGGTTATGTCATCACATCCACCAAACTGGATGTGGCCATTATATCAGCCATAAAACTGGCAAATAATATTAATAAAATTTAGTTAAAATGACATAATCCAATCAAAAACAGAGGTTCGCTATTATTCCAATGATTTCTGAGGCACAGAATGACGCATCGTCACAAATCGCTACACTTTGCCACATCTGATAGGATTGCGGCATTGACGTACTCAAGATGGCATCCATGTATATGGATTGAAAATGTTGTCTGTGGTAATACTTGTTAGTCGCAAAGGGAGCCTTTCAATATTATCAACGAGGAGTGCCTAGCAAAGAGAGTATGTAGCATCAAATCAAGGAAGCAAAGTGCAGTAATTACCGTCAGTTGGTATTAATAATAATTGGAGGCCCCCATGCATTTCATTCTGTTGGAAGACTTTCCTCGTATAATTCACATCAAAAGCGCAAAAACCATTGAGCTGTGAACATAATCATAATCAAAGGAAGAGCGTTTGAGATGAGTGCTTTCTCATAATCTCGCTCATTAATGTTTTGGGAGGTCCAGCGTCTGGAGATGATTTTTTTAATCTCAGTTTGGCTTTTCAAAAATGAGCCTGAAAATAGTCCAGAGCTAACTTTTCCTTTTTTCATGACGATTTAGCACAATTTTGTACATTTTGTACAAATTCTGTTTTGTCATTTACTATTTACTGCTTGTTTACATACTTTACTCAGTCGATCCCCAGGAATATACAGTATATACTGGAAGCATTTTTTCAGTTTGCATGCATCGGGGCTGAGTTGGGCAATGACCCAGCAAATAGAACTGCGTTAACATCGAAAATTGCTTTGAGCTGCAACTGTAACGCACACTGTATTGTAATCCAGGCACTGTAGTCATGTTTGACGGTTATGAGACCCAGACTGACCTTCAAAGTGCCATTCTGGTAAACACATTTTATGAAAATAATGTGACCTAACGTCCTAACTGCTGCGCTAAAACATATAGTCAGCATTTCTTGGAGCATGTTGCTATTTTGGCTTGAAAAGAATAGATCAGTTCAAAAGTATCCTAATACTCCACTTGCGATTGCCAGCTAAATTCTCATGAAATTTTCCGAGGAGCACATCTAAGGAGGCAGACATGCAAAATGTGATAGTGCGCGCAATGTGGAGCAAACGTTTTAGCACTGTCGTAAGATTCTGTCTGACAGATACTCCTGATTTCCACAGGCGTTTCGAGGGCAAATCTTTTTCCTCCAATGTGACGTTGAAGTTCCTGGCAAAGGCAAATATTCTGCTCAATTTCAAAACACCACCGATGTCTTTAAAAGTTGGCCCAGAAGACGAGCAAAGTCTTGCTGCTTGAGATTAGAACTGTTTTGGAATTTGGCCACATTGGTCTTTTTTCTCAACAGAGTGAGTTCATGTGTTATTGGCCAAACACCTCAAAAGGGAGCAGTGGGACAATGAAGTCATTTGGTGATGAGAATTTGACTAAAATGTACAGTGCAATCGCACTAAGGCCATTCGATTGTTCTTGATTAATATATGGACAAAGACTACGTGGCATTACACGCAATTTAACGGAACCTACGTGAGCAGACCTCTAATTATAACTTGTGATTTATGAACGCCAGCAAAGGAGGGCATGATCCCACTAATCGAAACCTGCTGTGCTCTTAAAAAAAGCTCAGAAAATGCATCAAATCTGGTCTTGTTCAAGGCTCACCAAAAAGGTTACACAACGCACAGCGTGCTACGTTCTGTTTACCATCATGCTAATTTCAATGGATGTATCGCGGTCAAATTAGAAACAAAAGCGTAACGCATTTATCAAATGCAGTGGTGGACCACGTATTTGGTACGTGGCAATTTCGCTGACTTATTCCACCTCTTGATACGACCACTTATGAGGCTGCAATCATAGAAACCTATACTACAGAAAAATGCAGTAGAACAGCTCGCAGCCGTGCCATGTCGAACATATGAAAACACTTCAGAAGCAATGTTGATCTAATAACGTGAGAAAAAAAGCGAAGGAAAACACCTTTGACTCACAGGGATGTTGATTATTAAAAGTATTTACGTGTGCAGATTGCTACAGATGTCTTTGGATTGTTGAACCACGCTTGTGCTGAACAACCGAAAAATGCTGCTGTTATTTTTGGCCTTCTGACGCTGATTCCGAAAACCCTGGACAGATTAGATAGAAATGGCAGCACAGACTGACTAAAATCTGATTGGACAAAAAAAAAATCAAATATCAACATACACACGCTGAAAGCAGTGCAGCCAAGAGAAACTTGACATAATGAGTAGAATTAACTGTTGGGAATATATGAATACAATTTCATATAAAAAATATCGGAAGGTAGCTTGTAGATGTAGGTCAGAAGGTGGAATTTGATGAAAACATGGTCGTCCCCATTTTCGCAGCTCAAGCAGCTTCGACTCATCTGGGAAGACTCAGCAAGATGTTTTCTGTGGTAACTTTCGCCCACTTGATGGCTCACGGTCACTGGGGGAGAGTCATGTTTATATGCAAGTCCACATTCATCAGGCATGCATTTATGGACCTGACTTGAGACATGCTGCAACAAAAATCCCACTTTAACGTTGGAAGCATACAAATGATTAACAATTAAGAGTGGAATTATTAAGTCTCATCCATCAGCTGATCGATGACTGAATTTATTGAGAAGTGCGCATGGATATTTTTGTCAATATAATGTCTTTTCCGAGTTTGGCCAGCATAGCCCCCAATACAAACATGAGGCATAAGAAGATGTTTTATCAAGTCGTCCTGCCAAGAAGCGAGGGAGAAGAGCGAAATGGAGCAAAGCAAAGGCAAAGTGGATGCAAAAAAAACTATCCAAACAATGTGAAACAAGAGCGGAGCTTAACGCTTCCTGTTGGCGTCCAGGTGTCAGCATGGGGGAACTTGAATTCGCATCAGAAAAGCAGCAGCGGTCATTAATCGTGCTGGTGGATAAATTTGAAAATATCCCTGCAGGTCTCTCTCAAGTTTTGCCAAAGTGTACGGCCAGTGTCTTCCTGTTTTTAATTTCTTGCTTCATTTTAGTATATACGGAGCCATAGTATTGTCACAAAGCATCTCAATAATAGTTTCCTGTCTACCGCTTCCAATAAAGATGAAAACATTCCACTGAAAAACAGATCACTTGATGCTATGATTCAAATTGGATATTAAAGAGATTTTTTTTCCTTCCAGTTGCCAATGTGGAATTATGTGGAGAGGAAAGCAAAGCAGACACTGAGCTTGATAAATTGTTCTCAGGTGTATTTCTATTTGTGGGTGCTTTGAGGCTACATCTCTCTTCGAGTATGTAGTCCTCGGATTGTGAAACTCCAAGACCGACTTGAGTCATGATTGAATAATTTGAATAATGTCTTTTTTTTTTTTCTATTGAACTAAAGGGCACCAACAACAGTGTCATGGCTCACAGTCAAAAGGTGCTTAGGGCAAACCACAAACAACCAACGAACAGATATTTCTTTGAAGAGGAATTTACAAGAAGTGATGTGTTGGTGATGCATTTTAGGGTAGAGTTTAAGTTCCTGAAGAGAAGAGATGACATTTCCTCTTCTTCTTAGTTTTCGAAAAGCGGGGATCCGGTTCAGAAAAGAATGAAAATAAGAGAACCGGACATTCTGGTGGTGGAGTCCTGACCAAGACTAACAATAAATTATCATAAATGGCAGGATGGGAATGCAGAATTTTAATAAATAAAGGAAATTTATGGTATGCACACCAAACGTATGAATCACAATTGACCATCTACGAGGAGCAACTCTGTCTCGAAGTCAGGAGGTCGCGGTTTGAATCATCATTGGAACATCTCCTCGTTGAATTTGCTGTTTTTATTTCCTCACACACCCGTAAAACGTCTCAGTTTAATAAAAGATGTTTAATTGCCCAGGAGCAAATTGGTTCTACAAAGAAATAATGTAACCTTTTTTTTAATTGATTAAAAATGTCTACCACATCATTTAGCAGCTTTCTTAGGCCAACACATCTGCACACGTTTGAGCCCTTAGAAGCAGAATCCTATTCTGCGCAAGAACCTACTTGAGAATCTACCTCATTCCTCTTGGTCTGCAGCAGAAAGGTTGTTTTTTTTCCTTCATTGATAATTGATCGTAGTTTTTCGAACATTCCGCATTTACCTAACCACAGCCACTTCAAGCTAGGCTATCAACACAACATAGCAAACATTGTGTCACTTTATCCAATATTTTTTTTCAGAAATGGTGAAAAGCAGTTTAATATTATTACCATTCAATACTGCATGATTGACATTTTAAAATGCTTTACATGTAAAACCACTTTTACAACCCACAGACCGATTTTTGTTCATTTGTCAGCCTCTCCCACACGTTGATGAGGCTGATGTGCGGTGGATGGATGCGACGAGAGCGCAGCTTGCTGCCGGCAGGCCCTTTGCGAAAAGCGCTTCGGCTGCCAAATGTAAAGCGAGGCCAGAAGATCGAGAGTGTAACTGATCTGTCTGCTTTACAGACGGCCGCACTCCAACCTGAGCTGACCTGCGGGGCTCATTTGGCTCCACAAATGTAACTTGAATGCAAACATACATCAAGAAAATGAGCCATGATGCAGCCTCTTCCACAAGAATGAGGAAGTCGATCATCAAAATGTGAGCCAATCAAAGCTGACGCCGATTATAATATTAGTATTATTCATAATAACAAAATGTTGACATGCTGGTATAAAATCAGGTCAACATAATACATAACACAAGTTTTCAGGCGACATTGAATCATCAGTCGTCTAGTTGGCGGATGTTGATGTCCAACATGGGGAAAAAGAACCGCAAAGCCAGATGTTGCAACACGATCCTCGACATCCGAGGTATCGCCAATCCTCAAATCGTTTCTTGCAATTTGTCTTGTTTTTCGCCTTTATGTTGCCCTTTATGGCCCTCAAAAAAAAAACATCTGCTCATTAGCACAAATAAGGCATTTGGCGTTAATGTTTCGGCTATGCGCTCATAAAGCAAAGTCTAACACTGAATAAAACTGATAATTGCACAAAAATAAACATCAATGAAGTTTCTCAAATGCATGAGAAACATGTTTTATTTCAGTACAAACAGACGTTGCTTCTCTTATCAAAACATTCATTTTGTTGAAGTTTTTTTTTTTCCCCTCCCATTCTTATGGTTCCCTATGCTGCAAATATTTCCATTCCCCTGAGGCAACATTGTTTACTGATGAAAAACTGCTGCTTCTTCAACATACCTCGCCCACAAATCACCTCAGGGGACTCACGGGGGAGTCTTTGCATTCATGCCGAGCACATCCGTCAAAAGATGTTAACTGTAGACATTCAAATGATGTGCGGCATCACTTTTCAGCTCTTTTGTTGTTGTTGTTGCTGTTGTTGACGTCACAGTGGGATGACTTGCTCAAGGTGTTTTGCACCAAACTATTTCTTTTGACGTGCAGTCTGGGAGGCATAATAACAATGATGGACTTAAATTTGATCCATATTCACAATATGACACTTTCTCTTGATGCTTTCAAGCATAATAGATGCCATCTTTGTTTTGTTTTCAGTCCCAATACAGACAGAGCCATTAAAAAGAAACAACCTTTATGAGCAAGGATACAACTATGTAACACATGCATGACTGACAGAAACAAGAGCACCACATTGTTTTGGTTGAAGCTGAGGTGGTTGAAAACCCACTTTGGGCCAAAGTCTGGTTTACGTCCCCACATGAATATGTCTGCTTTGTAAACATGCTGTCTCTCTTTGGTGACCCCTCTCTCTTGCTCATACCACACTCACAGGTCTGATTTCTATCAATATTGATCAACTAAGGACGGCTGTGACCATTCAGTCTCTGTTAAATTTTCTATTTCAAAACACATTTCAGTCAGAAACCACATTACCTTTTCACCCCTTTCAAAGACCACCTCTGGAAGGATTCCACTTCGGATTCAGTTTTCAAATTGTGTATCAACATTGTTAGTGCTGTGAAAACTGCTGAAATGGTCTATTTGTAAAAGGGTGGACCATGGACCAACGTTTTTTGTAAATATTCTCCAAAATGTCTAAGTAATGCACAAATCACAAGAATGAAAACAGTTTCCTCGTGTACTCATGAGAGTATTTGATTTTGCTTCCTTTGCAGTTCTTTGCTTTTACATGTAAAGAAACATTTTGTCATCATCACTGGAAAAACTAATTATTAAACCGCAGCAACACCTTGAAGCATTTTTGCCAAGTGAATACAGCAGAACCGTTAAAGTCCCTGAAGTGATGTGAGACGTGACAGAAAAGTTCCAGGACTGTTGTCACAAAAGAAATATTTCAAACCCAAATGGCAAATCCCTGCCGTGTTTGCTTCGTACAGAGCGTGAGAAGAGGCAAGAGTTGTGGCAGGACAATTCATGGCTACTTCATTATGTCAAACCTGGGAATGTGTGATTGACTCCACGGGGACGGCTTCAAAATTTGGATTTAAAATGTAGCCTTTGAACTTTTCTGACACGTCTTGTCTTAAATAAATAAATGATGATGATGATAATAATAATAAAAGTAATATTAATAATAATAATAATAATGACAATAATAATAATAATAATAATAAACAAGCAAATAAATAAATATGTCATTACAAAAAAGCTGTCATGTGTGCAGCTTCAAAAATCTTGCAAGAATTTTACGAGTGATATGTAAAAATGTTTGACATCAAACATTGCCTGCTTCCATAATAGTTATGAAAGGATTCAATTATATAGAATGTATTCCATATGGTTTTTAGTTTACACAATGAATGTATCGTCTGTCCATCCATCCATTATCTGAATTGCTTTTCCTCACGAGAGTCGCGGGCGTGCCGGAGTCTATTCCAGCTATCTTCGTGCAATAGGCAGAGCACACCCTGAACTGGTTGCCAGCCAATCACAAGGCACACAGAGGAACAACCATCTGCGCTCATAAACACACTTAGGGGCAATTAAGTGTGTTCAATCAACATGCCATGCATGTTTTTGGAATGTGGGAGAAAACCTGACTACCCGGAGGAAACCCACGCAGGCACGGGTAGAACGTGCAAACTCCACACCGGAAGGCCGGAGCCGGAATCAAACCGCTGCACTGTGAGGCCATCGTGCTAACCAGTTGTCCAAAGTGCCGCCCTAATTAATGAATCATCGAACAATAAATGAGATAAGAAGAACTTTATCGCTTTCTACAGGATGAATATCTGAGAGGGTTTAATCAATTAGATTGCAAAACTAATCTTCGGATGGTTTCATGTCAGACGCTATTTCATGCACGTATGTTCTCCTCAAATGAAAAAAGAAAAAGAAAGAAAAGGCGCAAGCCTTTCCATGTTTAAGTCTGGCAATGAAGCAGGGAGTAACAACATGCTTCATGACAAACTGTTTAGTCTCACAGGGGAAGGTATTCTTCCAAATTATGAAATGATTTCAAAAAATAAATCACTCTATTGCCTTATCAGCACTGTCCAAAAAAATAATAATTTATTTTTTTATCCGCAGGGAATGAGAATTTGAAGCCAAATGCAGATTGTAAAACTGTTCGCAAGAATATTTATCACCGTTTACAGATCATGTGAGACGGACTGTCACTGGAAATTCCTTAAGGTTTGGAGTTTTGCCTGAGCTGACAATTTGTTCTTGGTAAATGCCCCTGGGGAGAAGGGGGTCGGATGGTAACAAACAACTGTGGAGGTCTTTCAATATCTGCCGAGTTGTTTCAAAATATAAAGTATGATTGATGTTGGTGTTGTAACTATTGGGGGGATGGGAATGGTCCGTGGAGTCGAGGTCTTTTTTTGTGGATGGGGGGTTGTATGCGTTGGGAGACTGAATTCTGACAACAACATTCCAGCTACAAGGTCTGGCTTGCCATAAACGACCAGCGTGCACCCAAGTGTCCACTGGTTTCAGGAATTTTTATGACATACAAAAGTATGGAAATGAACTGTGTTAGGTAAAAAAAAAAATAAACTGACTTTATTTGCTTAAACTACGAGTCTGTGTTTTAAAAATCAAATGTTGCTCAGATGTTTGACCACCGAGAAAAGAAGCGTTGTTGTTTCCCATAATCGCCATGAGTAATATTCCTTTTTTCCCCGTTGCATTTGTTATGTTATTGTGTGATCAAATGACGAGAGAGAGAGAGAGACACATTCCTGTAACCAGCCCTCTGATTGGCTGAGATAACAACATTAACTCTGATTGGTTACATTAACCTTTTCACAACAGCATTTAGTTTCTTTCTGTTTTCTTGTTTAAAAAGTTGTTAAATCGTTATTTCAACAATGCAAAATAACAGAGCCAATGTACCTTGTCATCCTGTAGTTGTTGACAATGCTGACAATTTTTTTTTTCACAATTCAGCCACATTATGTCACACCCACCATTTCACCCCAGCAGTAAGATAAAACAAGCGCACGTGGAAGTTTCATGAGAGCATGTGAAACAAGTTTAAAGGCTCAGTATTAATTTAACAATATGTTTATTATTATGGTTGTTATCTGCAGCGGTGTGGAACTGTGTAGCAGCTGTTCCTAATATTTTTGACTAGCTCATGTCCTCACTAACAGAGGTAAGCAAAGTATTGACACGGCACTCATTATGACGCAGTTCGCAGTTCTACAACCACAGTAATAATAAAAATATATACAAATGAAACAAAATTTACATTCCATCGTGTTATACAATCAACGTGTCATTGCCCAACATCGGTGATACTTTGAATTTGTTTTCATGTCAATGTGAGTCTGTCATTCCATTGTTTCATGCAGTCCGCTGTGTGCATGTGCTTAACTGTGCGACTGCTATCAGATTTTCTTTTTTTTTATTTGACTTCACAAGTCACAACACAAAGCAGATGGGTTCTTTGGAAAATATAAAAATAAGTACCCAACATGAACTTTACTGCATAACTGCTGAGCGATGGAAATATTTTCATTGTACTTTTAACGTGAGAAATACTGTATATTTTTTAAGTTATTCAAAAAAATACACAGGTTTCATTTTACTGCACAAAAAGATTCCCTACTGACCTACCTTTTGTATCTGTTATGATCCACCAGCAACGCTGGTGGATGGAGCAGGACTCTCCAAGCGCCGACACGAGAAAATAGGTGATACAAAGATATTTATTAATAATTAGAATAGGCAATCTCCAATATACAATCATGAACTAGCCGGGGCTATCGGCTATAGCAACTATGAAAAATAACTATTGACGAGGGAAAACAGAAAGCGCTGGTGGGGATTCACACCAGGACGCAAAAGGCAATACGGAGGAACGAAAAGCGCTTGCAAAAGGCAAGAGAAAGAAACAACGCAAATAGCTTACCGCACAAGGGTAAGGGGAATCCAATCAGGTAAGGGATAAACAGAAAGCGCACCGAGCAATAGCTGGCGGAGACGAAAACACAAAAAACGCAGTAACAAGATACACATTAACAATAGAGCGAACTAGAACGTGGAACATGAACATGAGCGATGTGGGATAACGATCCGACGCTGGGGAGTCAGTGTAAGTGTCTTAAATAGTGCGTGCAATCAGTGTGTGAATAGGAGTCCGGTGTGGAGCTGGTGGGCGTGTCTCGCAGTTGCTGATGGCCCGGCCCGAGACGATCGCTGGAGGAACGCCCACACAGCTGTCAAAACAAAAGGCACATGGCATGACAGATACGGATCGTGACAGTACCACCCCCTCAACGGACACCTCTTGGCGGACCACCTGGTTTTTCCGGATGAGCGGCGTGGTAATTGCGGACGAGAGATGGACACACGATCCAGGAGCGGGGGATCCACTGGCGCTCCTCCGGACCGGAGCCTTCCCAGTCGACCAGGTACTGTACTCCTCCCCCCCTGCGCCTGGAGTCCAGGATTTCTCGAACCGTGTAGCCTGGGTCGCCGTCGACGATCCTCGGTGGTGGCGGCGGGGCGGTGGAGGGAACCAGAGGGCTGGAGAGGGCCGGCTTGATGAGGGAGATGTGGAACACGGGGTGAATCCTCATTGTGGGGGGAAGCTTGAGCCTGACCGAGACGGGGTTTACGATGGTCTCGACCTCGAATGGACCCACGAAGCGCGGGCCCAGCTTCCGTGATGACCCCGCCAGGTTGAGGTCACGGGTGGACAGCCACACCTTGTCCCCCACTTTGTATGACGGAGCCGGGCGCCGACGGCGGTCCGCTATGCGCCGGTTGCGCTCGGCCGTGCGGGCAAGGGCTGCCCTGGCCTCTTTCCAGACGCGGTGTGCCCTTCTGAGGTGGCGATGGACGGAGGGAACCTCTTCCACCCCCGCCTGAGTAGGGAAGAGCGGGGGCTGGTAGCCGTAGGCCGTCATGAAGGGTGAGCGACCGGTGGCTGACGAGATCAGGGTGTTGTGAGCGTACTCCACCCATGGGAGATGGTCGGCCCAAGAGGACGGTCGATCGAGGCAGACACAACGAAGGGCTGCTTCCAGGTCTTGGTTGGTGCGTTCTGACTGTCCGTTAGACTGGGGGTGGTAGCCGGACGACAGGCTTGAGGTAGCACCCAGGGACTGGCAGAAGCGTTTCCACACCTTGGAGATAAACTGTGGGCCTCGGTCTGACACTAAGTCCTCGGGGATGCCATGAAGCTTGAACACGTGAGAGACGAGCAAGTCGGCTGTCTCCAAGGCGGAGGGGAGCTACGGCAGAGCGATGAAGTGGGCGGACTTTGAGAAGCGGTCAACGACGGTCAGGACGACGGTGTTGTCCCTGGAAGCTGGGAGGCCGGTGACGAAGCCCAGCGCGATGTGCGACCACGGCCGGGAAGGAATGGGCAATGGCCGCAGCTGCCCCGCCGGAGGCTGATGTGACGCCTTGCTGGATGCACATGCGGGACAGGCCTGGACGTACTCCGTGACATCTTTCCCCAGGGCCGGCCACCAGAAACGTTGGCCGATGAGGCCAAGCGTCCGGCGCACCCCTGGGTGGCAAGCCACCTTCGACGCGTGCCCCCATTTCAATACCTCCGCGCGGTGTGGGAACGGCACGTACAACCGTCCCTCTGGGCAGCCGGGGGGTTTGTCGGCCTCTTCCTGGGCCCCCCGAATCTGCTGTTCCACTTCCCACTGCAGGGAAGCCACCAGGCGGTCTCTGGGCACCACTCTGTCCGGCCCCTCTTACTCGGCCACCGGGTCGTGGATGCGCGAATCCAATCAGGTAAGGGATAAACAGAAAGCGCACCGAGCAATAGCTGGCGGAGACGAAAACACAAAAAACGCAGTAACAAGATACACATTAACAATAGAGCGAACTAGAACGTGGAACATGAACATGAGCGATGTGGGATAACGATCCGACGCTGGGGAGTCAGTGTAAGTGTCTTAAATAGTGCGTGCAATCAGTGTGTGAATAGGAGTCCGGTGTGGAGCTGGTGGGCGTGTCTCGCTGCTGCTGATGGCCCGGCCCGAGACGATCGCTGGAGGAACGCCCAAACAGCTGTCAAAACAAAAGACACATGGCATGACAGACACGGATCGTGACAGTATCACCCCAACTCTGAACAGGATAATAATACAAATCATACATCCTGTAAAAAATGGGGAGTGAAAAAATCCTAGGAAAGTTTTTTTTCACCCAGAAATTCTAAGTCTAATTTTGCAAGAAGAGTTTTTGAGTACCGTATTTGCGCTGCAGCTGCATCAAAGCGCGCAACACTAGGTGAGGGGGTGCTATTTCCGCATTTAATGCATTTACTAGGCGCGCCGCACTACAAGGCACTACAAGATACCACAAGGCACTTGCTGTGCTCACGCTAGCTGCTCACACTAGTTGATGCCAGCTTACCAGGACTCTATCCCCTAAGGCAGGGGTCCTCAATCCTGTTCCTCGATGGCCGGTGTCCTGCAGGTTTTCCATCTCTCCCTGCTGCAACACAGCTGATTCAAATGATCAGATAATCAGCAAGGTCTGTAGAAGCTAGATAACGATCGCTCTGGTGTGTTGCACCAAAGAGAGGTGGAAAATGGGCAGGACACCGGCCCTCGAGGAACAGGATTGAAGACCCCTGCCCTAAGGGATTGTTGTCAGAGGTATCAACCCATTTCAATGACAGATGTCATGAAACTATTAGGAATCACTGTCAACAACAATGACATTGTCCAATAAAAGGTGTCTTGGCATTAGCCTACTGTACAACGTCAGGGGAGAGACTTCACTGGTCACCACACTCCTTAGAGTCATGGTTTCAAATCAAAACCAAAAAAAACTCAGCATACAAGCAAACATTGAAACAAAGAAATACGATTAACACAAAACATGTATCTCTCATGCCATCTATATAGCCAAAAGAAATAAAAATAACACAAAAAGATTATAGCAATGGCTTCTTGAGAGCCACTCAGCCTTAGCCAATTACAGCAATGGCTTCTTGGGAGCCACTCAGACTCAGCCAATCACATGGCTGTTTAGAGAGATGTGCATGGCTGTTTAGAGAGATGTGCTGTTGTGCTTTGGGCTTTTTGCAGTCTGTTGTCTAAACCTGGGACGTTTCTTGCTTGCAATAACATAAATGATAAGACAGACTACAACATTGTGGACAGCTGCCCTTTTGTCCAGCATTCTCCTACACCATCACCCAAACACCATAGTCACATAATGTATAAGTCACGGTCAATTAGAAGCTTAGATGACTCCGACTTTGTCCAGCAGGGTGTGCTAACATGCACTTCAAACAGCCCAATGAGTAAAAGGGTTGGTGGTCGAGAGTGATGCTCAGTTCATATAATGGGCGCGTCGCTTTACAAGGCGCTTTGTTTGTTTTGGGGAAGATTAGGGACTTTAAAGAGCACCCTATGACCCGGAAAATACGGTACATTTTACAAGTTCATTAAATTTAAAATGCCACTCCATGGTAGAACCCACTTGACGTTTTTGTACACACATTTCATACACCCAGGAGCTCAATGCGGTAGAAGATCGAATCATTACCTCAACCTCAAACCTGGGAATCTTACCAAAGCAACTTTTCGGCCTCTTTTGGAGATACCAGCAATATATTCAACCCAAGTCGCAGAGCCATAACTCGGGTGTCAAGAAGCTGTCTCCATATCTGGTGGTTGTTGGTTTGATACTCAATTGTGTTGCGTAACCTTGTGTATGAAATGAGCTATGTGAAAAAGTAAATGTAACTTCCCTTGAGTGACTTTTTTAAAAATTCAATAAACTATTGAAATTTTCTCAAAAACTCTTCTTGTAGAATTTACTTAGAGTAGCTGAGTGAAAAAAAACTTCATTTTTCTCAAGTAAATATACCTCTCCATTTTTTACAGTGCAGTGCAAGATATTGTCTAACCATTGAGGCAATGGTGTATATATTGACATTCATATTTAATGATCTTTGGTAATATTATTCACTTTATTATTGTAAAAGCAGATTTCCCCCTTCCTTTGAGTTCTCAACAACACTTAACTAAAAGGAGCCTACGCTTTTATCTCCAGGATTAGGAAAAAACTACTTAACCCATTTGCGGATGGGTGGGGCGTGATTCTGATCTTTTTGTAGTATACAATTGGCTGCTGATGCAGTTTTGGATATTTTTTTTCTTTATTCTGCAATCTGAGGCCCAATCTAGTTGAAGGCGGAAGTTGAGAACGGACTTCTCAACGCTTGCATATTACATCCTTAAGAATTGCATTGTAGACAGTAACCACAAGCTTATCAAGTGCGCACATGTCTTCGGGGGGGATATTCCTCTTTTTTGTGTCCTTCACTCGACGCCCATTGACCCACAGGCTACGCGTGGATGGCTGCCAGAGGCGTCACTCAGAGTTCATACAAAACGGATGCGGATGTCTTCATTACAGCTGTCAGACAGCTCAGAAGCCTTTCAGCGCACAGAGGTCTTCGCATCATCCTCGCGCAGGTGTGGTTTGGCTCAGAGCCAATGTGGCAGATTAGGAGATGACATAAGTGCTCGGGTACATGTCAACACAGGACAGAGTACTTCATTCTAAGTCTTCACTGTTGTCAGGCCATACACATAAAAAAGCCTTTTTACGTCCTGGAATTACCCTCCAGGGATTGCTCCTCATGTGAGGAGGTGGATTGTTTACATTTTTAGATGATGCATTAAGGGGAGGCGCAACTTGAAGTTTGAACCCCAAATTGCAACAACTACACAAACCGGTGTATCTGCTTGTTCTCTTGTTTATGAAATGAGGTCAAGCAAATGCATTTATAATGAGTGTAAAAACGTAAGAATCATCCATTTTCTGTCAGACTTGTCCTGGTAGCTGGAGTCAATTCCGTTTAACTTTGAGCTAGAGGCAGTGCGCCTCTGGACAATTTAGTCCTCAAATAACATAACATGCATGTTTTGGAATATAGGAGGAACATGCAAGCTGAAGTTTGATTGACAGAAAAAGATTCACACCCTGAACCTCAGAGCTGTCGGGACATATGTGCTGCCCGATTTAAAATATCTTTATCATTAGAATATTTAAGTTATCTCATGGATGTTTTTTTTTTTAAACAGACTTTCTTGAGCAAATTGGTGACTCAGACTAGCGCTGAGCAATATATATCGCAGATACAATACATATCAATAAACTTGGGCAAATATGAACTTTTAGCAATGGTGACAAATACAAATGAAAGAGACAGTTTGAGTTGCTGATGAAAACAATACTCTTACAATGCTTGTACCAACCAGTCGCCACTAGGTGGCTTATTGAGCAGAAAAACAGGGAAGTGATAAACCGCCACACAATTCAAGTCAACAATGCAAAATTAAATCCAACTGTTAATGAAAATGAATAAATAACTCGGTGGTGGAACGCACATAACAAATAATACAACATTGGAAAACAATTACCTAGCATCAAAACCCCATAATTATTCAAACTCTACGTTATAAATTTCTGCAACTTGGTTTTACTTTGATACCTCTCCAATGTTTGCGCAGTAATGTTGTATACTGTTGATCTACTGTTTTGGCTGAGCTACAAGGTTGCATATTTCGCAAGTGTCTAACAGAATGTTTGTTTGTTTGGATAACACTTACTGGATACATTGCTCATTTGATACAGGTCTGTTTATTGTCACATCAAAATAGAATGAGAAAGGGTAAGCAGTCATAGTGTGTTATAGAAATTTATTTTAAAAGAATAACTGAAAATATCTAGCATGAAACGATATCATTAAAAAATATTTTTTTCATATCGCGCAGCACGAACTCATATCGGTGTTTTCCTAAAAAGAACTTTGCAGGGATATGTATCCAAATATTTGGTGAGAAAAAAGAGAAATTTGGCTCTTGTATTCCTTCTCCGCCCTGCACATGAGACTACAGTGAGCTTGTTACATTCCTCACTCATTCCCAGGGCGCTGCAACCTTGTTGTGTTAGAAGCAAAAACACGGTCACTGTTGCACTCCGGATCAAACTTCCGCTTGGTGACAACATGGCGGACAGTCTGTTTGGATTTTGGAAACGAAAGGAGCCTTTAAAAAAATAAAATGCAATATGAATCACCCAAAAGCGAATGGTGAATGCTGTGGCCCATTTCCATACACTATGTAGTATTATTTTCATCAAAAATATAAATAAATAAATAAATAAATCTAATTCTAATAATAATTTTACATAGGATATTATATATGCATATTATATATGGGGTGTGCATCTCTCCTCAAAAGACAATTCGATGCAGTTTTTGATATGTGAGGTGTGTAACTTTTCAAGAACAATTCAATCTGAAAGTGGAACCACGGTTGGTCTCATTGTTTGTAATAGTTGTTTTTTCAGAAAATTATTTGAAAAATATCAAGTTAAAGAAGTTATACATACTTGTGTATTAACCATTAAAAAAAGCTTGAAAATTATTTTTGTTGTTCCTTTAGGGAAGCTGTGGCATAAATCTTATATCAGGTCATGCATAACTAATGCAATGAAAGCACAATTCAATTTGTGATGCCATCTTTTACACTTATGTCGCAATTGGTTAAAAAAAAGAGAGCGCGAGAGAAAGAGAAAAGAAAAAGCCCATCCAATGATTCAGATGTCATCAGACTTCCTTTCAATGATGACAGACGTGTTTTGGATGAAAGAGCGCAAACAGAAGTGGTTAATGTGGGTACAAAATAATTTCTGGTGGTAGAAACACAAACCGTTTCTGGTTATTTTTACAAAAAAAAAAAAAAAAAAGAAAGAAAAAAAAGTGGATCATTTGGGAAGTGACTCATTGCGTGAGATGAGTCCTAGAAAAAACAAAATCCATTGAAACCCACAATGGCAGGGATTTGGAATGCTTTTCCATTTCTGATTTGGCTGTTGTCTGCATGTCTACAACACATAATTAGCATCTTGGAGAATATCCTTTTTTTTGTTGTTGTTTTTGAGGTTTTTCTTTATTTGTTTTTGTTTTTGGCATAGCCAATAGTTGTTGAAAGGTAGCACACGGAAAGGCACCAAACTTATTTAGACACCAGAGCAGGATGTTTGGGATGTGTGTGGCTTTGCTTTTACATGCACTAAAACACATTATTCATCAACAGATTGATTGGCTCTCCTTATGTTAGTCTTCAGCCCATTGATATTTAATGGAGTCAGAGCGGGGTGGATAAGAGTGATGATGTTTTTGTACTCTGTATTCTTCCACATTGGCTCTCTGTCTCTTTTGGCATCAAGCCTGGAAGCCGTCATCAACAACTCAACGTCAACTATTTGTCAGAAAAAAACATGTAATAATCAGGCCTAATCATTTCCATACGTTTGGACACTCAGCTTTAATTCATTTTTCTAAGGTTGTGTTTTTAAAACCAGCACCTTGACTACAAAGCTAATTCAAGATTTTTCTTTTTGCTGCTTATTTTTTTTTTTTCTCGCTTCATGAGTTATAGCGTAGTTTTCTGAAGCATTCCAAAGGATCTGTTTTCCAGAATTGGCAAATGAAACAGCCCTGAAAAGAAAAAAATATTATGCATGTACAATGTAAATTGTATATTAAAAGTTTGATAGCAAAAAGCTGCACCTATCACAACATTGTTTGGAATTATTAGGTCTCTGGGAAAAAAACATTACAGTAAGTCTCATATAGAGTACAGTCTGATCCATTTTGTTCAGCAGTCTTTGATTGAGAGTTGCCAGCAGCACCAGCCAGTGGTAGGATAAACATTTACAAGACACCATTCACATTCACACAATGTTAAGTCTTAAATTGAGCTAATAAGCATGCTTTTTTAGAATGCGGTGAAACAAAAGAACAAGGCCAAAACTCAACAACCATTCACATTCACACAAAGCGAACAGAGATTTAAACCCGGAACTGCAGATTGTTGACCTGATCTTTATTCAAACACATTACCCCATTAATGCGTTTATGTTTCAATAGGGCTACCAAAGGTTTAAATAAAGTGTAAATGTTATTTAATGTAATGGAACCTAATGATCATCTCAAAATGTGTTTGTGTTAAAAATGATAATTACCTTTGACATGCAACTTGATGTAAGTATTATTTTAAAGGAACTCTGCAGGTAGTGGTTAAACTCTTCATGACTCCCCATTTGTCTTGAAAATACAGAAAAGTATCTGGGTGGTCTTGCATTGCATTAACTATTATGAAGCATGCATGTAGCATGTATTCGCATCGCTGCACAAAATTGGGAATACGAGCAATATTAGTGATGTGCCATTGTTTTCCCAAATCAAATATTTACTGTAGGTTCCTTCTAGGAGCAGGTGGCTGATGTTAATAATCTTTTTCATAAGGTCAGAGCTCAGGACAAACTAAGCATTTATCAGCTCAGACTGCGCTAAGGACAACCGCTGCACTCAATCCACTCGGCCGATGAGACTTGTTTGTTAGAAAAAGGGAAATAAGTTTGAAGGCTGTGTGACTTGTGTTACTGTGAGAATAAATCAATAAAAGTGTGTGCTAATGAAATGATTAAACATTGTACAGTTTTGTGTGTGCTCGTCTGAGTGCGAATCAACAGCTTGGGTCCAGAAGGCCCCAATGACACTCACGGTGCCAACACACCAATAACACGCACACACGCTCAGCTGTGAGGAGTGGGCTGACATCACCCCAACAATCACCCTGTGACTCATTCACAGAAAATCCTAATTTCCCTTCTTGTTCTCCAAGGCTCAAATTGTCTGTTATATCTTGGACTGGCCCTCAGTCAAGTGTGGTGCAACATCAGTGTTAAAGTCACACATTAGGAGCAGTCCGACATACACATTAAAGCCTGGTTCACACACGCACACATTTGATGCAGGTTACATCTATTGATAATCGAGTGGGGTCCAGTATTTCCAGCATTTGAAGCGACTGACCTGTGAAAGGCAGCAAGGTGCCACTGGGGAGACAGAATGCTGGAAAATATAAAGAGGATTATTAATAATCCAAGGTCTGCGGTCATATTATTTTCCAAAATATTTGTTGATAATTTTCTGGGGTGTCAGGTCGTCTTCTTCTGAATGGATTGGTCATCACTGATCAGTGATCGGCTCCCAAACCTGATTGGGTCAAGCCCATTGATGACACACATATGGATTTGTTGTTGAAAATATTGGACAGGTTTTGTGTTTTCTTAGGAGATAAGAGAGGGTTAAAAAAATAAAATAAAACACAACCCACACCACAGCATAATAGATCAGGATCATCGTTGAGACATTCGGTAATCAGGCATTTGCTAACTTGTATTGTGGCTCAAAATCATCCTGTTTATCACTACACTGACTTAGTGAGACGCTGACACTAACCTCTCACCCTATAAAATGTATGCACTTAAATATTTGATAAAGAAAATTTTCATGGATCATTTAAGTATATGCAAAAAATAGCAACAATGTTTGAAAATCCAAAATGTATGCCCTAAGCAAACAAAATAGGAATCACTCAATACAGTTTGTGCAAGCGTTAAAGTCATTAGCTCACAACACTCAAAAAACTTCCACATGTAAAGACACATTTCCACTAAATGGAGCTCTATAAAACGTAAATCTGACTGTGAAGATGCATGGTAGGAGCAGTTAACTGTAAAAGCAAGTGTAAAATTTGGTACAAAACCTCAGAGCTCTCAGAGGAAGAAGCACCATCTAATTTTTTCAAAACCAAATTATGAATGGTTATTCACTACAATGCATTTGGATAAAATCAATCAAGCGGGTGCAATATTTTATATTTTTAAATGGATCCCAGCAGCAGTCCTGCTCAAATTGATAGTGGAAGGAAATACTATATAATGTATGCAAAGGTGTAGATTTACATATTTTCTTTTATAGTTCAACTATTAAGAATTTAACTTTTAGCAGGTAAACACTAAACAGATGAAGACGTCGAGGCAAAATGGGAGTCATCTCCAAAACTAATTTATTTTTTTAAAACAAAAGGGAAAACAAGGTGTGTTAAAGAACAAAAATATTACATGAACAAGTCAAAATATATGTAAAAGTAACAAGAAAAATGGGCTCATCACATCAAGAAACAAAATAAGACTTGACGAGTGATGACAGCATAAACACACGACAGTAAAAATTACCTGACCAAGGCTGAACAAAACCAGCAAACTAAATACAAGCAAGGTGAGGAGACATCGAGGTACTCCTGGACAGGACACGAATGCAGGAAGAAGCTAATTGTTTGACAAGAACAGGTGGAAATAAAAAGCTAAAGAGCAATTTGACATGAAAAAAGGGGAAAGTCAAAAACAGGAAACAAAACTAAATCTAATGAAAAGAAAAAGTCAACAAAACACTTTGAATTTAGTCCAGCCAATTTAGCTAAACTCTTGTACTCAGTATAGTCATGTGTGAGCAGAGGTTTCCCCCAGGTTACTTTGAACAAGATCCGGAGTACACCCTGGAGCGGTCAAATGCACACTCACATTCACTACATCTATGGACAATTCAATTCATGTAACCTGCATTTTTTTTTTAATGTAAGAAGAAGCCAAGTTAAGTGGAGAAAATCACACGTGTGGGAGCTGAAGCTAGGATCCAAACACCAAACTATGAGGCAGACGTGCTAACCACTCGTCCACTATGCTGCCCAAGACAAATCCATTTCGCAATATTTTGTTCACTGGAGCACCTTGGTTGTAACGGAAAACACATATGATTGCAGGTGCAGCGCTATAATTTATACTTTTGCACAAACCTCCTATTACCTCGAATAAAGTTACAACTTACTTGGACCTGTGATCATCTCCCTGTGTGCACACTTTCTTTATTCCACATGACGGCTTCAATTATAGTTATAGGCTCTTAAGTATTTGGGAAGTTTCACCCTCCACCAAGTATTTCTCTCCAGGTGTCAACCCACAAACTCACCTTGTGGCTATCATTTAAAAGTATCTTAGTTGTGCACACATGCGCTCCATAATGTCTTCATTCACCACACATGCACGCACGCCCTCTTGCATGTAGTGAGGGCCCTAGGAAGTACCTCCTTGGATTCAAATGATGCCCAAATATTAAATGTGGCTTAGTGACCACATCAGGGTTTTTCAGTTTGCATTTTATTTCATTGACAAAAATGCTTTTTTGATTTTAATTCTTTGGTTAGTTTCCATTAACCAGAGCTGGCCGGTCTGGCTCTCCGGCCTGGCCGGACGCCCCTTATTTTGTGGCGGGATTTGACATATTTTTCAAAAAATGTTTCGATTAACAAAGGCCGGAGGTGGATTTCGTCGTGTGTGTCATGAACCTACTCGTGAATACTTTGACCTTTTTTACGGTGACACTTTGATGGCACGTAATCTGCGCACACGCTGACTTACATTATGCAACTCCGCAAAAAGAGAGTCGAAAATGTAAGCCATATGGAATTGGCAAAACTACAGAGGTGTTTTGTCTTCATCTGGCATGTAAAAATATTTGGGTCCACATGCTGAGATGTTATGTAAGATATCAGCATTACACAAAAGTTGGAATCATCATCTTTTGTTTAATCTCTATTGGCAAGGCAATATTTAAAGCTCAAGTCTGTGGCGCTTTTCAGGCAGAAAATGACAGCAAGGTTTTGTCCCGGCTTTAGCATCAAACAAATGACTTCAAAACGAGTATTAATGTTTGAACATCACGTTATTTCTCCACAATTCCAAAGGCATGCGCCAAACGAAATGTGTGTTTGCCTTTACTTGTGCATTTATATTTCAACAAAATGGGTTACGTACCATTACATAAGGTGCCACTCAATGTGTCAACTAGTTGCAATTAAACTTTCTGTATTTTGCCCCAAGGCACGACCAACTCTGAAAGGTTCAAAGATGCAAAATAGTTTTTGTACTACTTTCCGTGGACATATTTTCACAATTTAAAAGAGTTCCCCCATCCGTCTTACTAAACAATCTCGAGAATTCCTACTTCAAAATACACAAATGACAATTAGAATAAAGAATTAGATCACACCTAATATCCACGACTTCTCAGATCCATCCAGCGATTTTTCCCTCGCCACCCCACGTGCAATGAATCAAGCTCTCTTTTACTGTTTTTTTAAAAAAAATTATTTGGTACAATATTTTTAAACACTTCTGGAGACACTCCACAGCAGGAGATATTCACCCATCCTCGTCCAGATTGCTAATGAGTGGCACGTGCACCAAGCCACAATTGGATAATTTAAACGTGGCACGTGCACCAAGCCACAATTGGATAATTTAAACGTATTAAAGTGCAGAACAACTCGATCACACTCACAATTTCAACATTGCTTTCTACATGTTCTGCGCTGCACAAGTTAAGCAGGAGGAGGGAAAAAAAGCGACGTGCATGATTGCAAACTGGCGCACTCGCAGATGATGACAGCAATGAATAGTAGTAATCAACATTTCAGTAGGTAACATCTTAAATTGACAAGTGAACTATATTTTATTTGTTATGGAGAAAAACCAAGCTTTGTACTCGACGACCTTAGCGTCTGTGTTCACGATGTTTTGGCACAAAAAGAGCTGTATGTGCAGATGGACAGATATTCACCTTCTAAATAATCCCACTAGAAGACGTAAACAACTTCCTGCGCATGCAGACCAGCAGCAGCTGCAATCAGTGTAGTTAAACTGGTTAGTTTACTTAAGATGGAGTGGGAGGAAATTCTGTCAGTATTGTAGAATCAAGCGTAAACCAAACAGGAAGGAACGTCCCCATTCAGATCCTGAACGTTTGAAAGGGAGGAGGCTGCCAGTATACGGTACTGTCACCAGCTACAAACAGAGATAGCGCAACAGGGCAGGCAAGCCGAGGTTCACGTGCTAACGGTGGCCCTCATAGACTGCTGACATTGGCCGATATCAAACTACGTCAATGCGATGAACACTGCAAGGAGATAACGAGGTTTTACTCAATGGACTGAAGATGCTCTTTTTGTCCGAGTCTTATAATTATTCACACATCAGTCATACATCAGCTCCAAGTCAGTTTGATGTAAATGAATGGTAGGTCAACGAACTGCAGTTGGCTATAATTACAACCAAAAGTCATATAAGCTATGGCGTCTGGCAAGCAGAGCTCAGTGCAGCCTACAATTTATGCGCCAACAGAAAAAGATGAAAAAACATCAAGTGTGTTCTTTAAAGAAAAAAAAAAGAACAAAAAAAACGCAATCTGGCATGCATTAAAGCACATACAGCAAGTTACATCAATTTTTTTTCATAACACTCAGCTCCATCCAACCATTTTCAAGAACGCTTGTCCTCATACGGGTCATGGACTCGTGGGTGAGCTGCAACCTATCCTAGCTGACTTTGGATGACAGGCGTGCTACACACTGGACCATTCAAATATACTCTATACTGATAATTTAATTAGACTAAAATTTATATTTTCCGAATGTGGGAGGATGTATCTCCGGAAACGCCACAAAAGCCCAGGTCGATATATAAATGATAAATTACACACATAACTAAACGCTTATCCTCACGAGGGTCGCGGGCGTGCTGGAGCGTATTCTGGCTGTCTTCAGGCAGTAGGCGGGGTACACCCTGAACTGCTTGCCAGCCAATCACAGGGCACACAAAGCCAAACAAGCACTCGCACTTCCAGTCACACCCAGGGCCAATTCCGAGTGTCCCGTTGACTTACCAAGCATGTTTTTTTGGGGGGAATGTGGGAGAAAACCGGAATACCCCCACAGGAAGGCCAGAGACAGAATCGAACCCAGTACTTCTGTACTGTGAGGCCGATGTGCTAAGCAGTCAAAAAATTGGTTACAGTTAGAATCTTGTACGTCTGTTTCAGCGTTTCTTGACTATTGGTCTTTTTCTGTCAAGTGTGTAATTTTGTGTTTTAGGGAAGACTACCTAAAAATTAACTTTGGGTGAAGATGGAAAAACATAAGTCAAAAGCTGAATAAATCCAAAGGTGAATTGAGCGTGCCAACGAAATATGAAAACAATATGTAGCACGTGTCACGTGTCAGTCCATACAAACGTCTCACTTTCACATCATTTTGCTGAAAATAAATCAGTTGATCCCCCCATTTGACAACAATACGCAGCTGCAGGAACCGGCAACAACTGACAGACATAGATGCCAGTTTTCCCCCCGCAAACACAGTCGCGGCCATGCATGTGATTCCCTGGTGAGCGACTGTGTGTGAAATGTGTTGTGAATCTCTCGTTGGAGGGAGTCGGGAAATTGGCAGGAAGGCTCCTCACGGCAACGTGCAGGCCATTCTATGACATAGTGTTGATGCACTGGGTAGCAACAGAGCTCCAAATCGACATTGTTTTGATGAAGTACGGTTTAGGCAGGTCCATGTGTCAAGCACGGTCATTTTCCAAGTACCAATTATTTATCTTTGCTTGAATTGAGGCTAAATGGAGAATCAGCACCTTTAGATAATAAACTGGACATCATCTATCGTGTTTATGATTATGTTCATCCAGTTGTACATCTGCCTTGATTCACTTTACAGACGTTATATCATCTGGCACAAATTAGACTGACCTGGAATCTATAACATTGTAAATGTAACATTTGCTGACTTAAAATAGATTTGTTTAATAGAAAGGTAAACCTCACATCGGACACCAGCCTTGTAAAGTCTCCACGTGTAAGGGAAGAGTATATTTATTTCCATTCATTCTCAGCTCAAAGTATGGAGCTCTGAACGAATGACTGAAAACTGGAATGATGTGCTCATTAAACAAGAAAGCATGTTTCCATTAAGTCATAACCCTGGTGATGAAAAGCGCTTTATTTTGCTATTTATGAAGAAATAAACGACACAATAGTAATCTTTTGACTGAACAGAGCTCCATGTAAGGGCATTTTATCTTGTGGGGAAGCAGATTGAAAGCACCTGGTGGTAAGTGCACCAGACAGACGTTCACCAGGCAATTGTTGGATATTTCCACTGCCGCTTATTGTAACAAATTCAATGCAGTGTCATGACGTTGCATATTTTGCCCAAAATTTTAACCTTTTGGCAATAAATAAATAAATATATAAATTCCCACTGTTTATGCAGAAATTCAGGATTACAATCTGGCTATTAAAAATATTTTTAAAAAAGGGGAAGAAAAATGCACGAATGCTGGTTGTCTTTAGCATGAATGCTTTTATTTCAGCGTTAATGAAAACATATTTCCACTGTCAATGGAGTTAGCGGTTGTCAAACAGTATTCACATCACCGAGCAAATAAAGAAAAGCATGTGCATACTCGAGTTATGGATCATGGCGGTATACACAATGTTTTGCATGCGCATGTCGCTCACACATGTCAAAAAGGTGTCCCAGAGCAGCCGAGACAGAACGTCTACTCCTTAAATTGAAAGCACTGCGAGTCCCAGCATTAAGTGTTCTGTCTTTGCTGTGACAGAGGACTCATAAAACCGCATCCAGCAGCGAGTGTTACTCAAGTTCTTTTCATAAAGCAGCACTTTCCGGCAGTGCACGCCCCTTCACGTGCCCGTGACACTGGGAGCATGCCGCAAGCGCAATATTTTCATTCATTTTTACGGACACCATAACAACTCGAAGCATGTCAGGATTTATCTTCTCTGGCCGCGGGGGAAAAAAAAGTAAAGACTGAAGGAGGTTCGTCAGAAAATCTGGCATTCTGTAAACATTTCACTCACAGATTCAATCAAAAGGGCTTTTATAGCACCAGACGCCTGTCAGGAAAATTGCACTGTACTGAATAATAGCATGATATACTGTATCACATGTACGATCTAACATTACATAATCAGTTTGCTTGCAGGGGACAGATGCTCTTCACGCGTGGATGGACGTTGTTGTTCAAGTTATGGGAGCGTCTGGGAGTAACAGAAGAATAACTAAAGCATTCCTTTCATGGAGGAACGTGAGCTGAACCTCTGGATTGCATCATCACTGGCATAACAACACATATGTCGTAATTAAAGTCATAAAAGCGGAATGTTGCCGTTATATATTATACTGCCGTTCTTTCATTCAGCCTTGGTGTAATTTTGGAGGATTTATTAAAGGCTCTTAGGATTGATGTAGGGAGCGTATAAAAGATGATCATACTAATTGAAAACAGTTGTGGTCAAAATTAGTGTAGTGTGAAATGTTAGTTTTGGAATGTTCTACACGTAAAATTGTTAACAATGCTAAAGTGAACGGACATCTTTGATAGTCAGCAGACGACTTCCTGGTTCATGGAGAAAGAACTCATTGACAACGAGAACGTGATGATTTCTTTGGGGATGAACAATTCCTGTGTCACCAGTGATTCAAATGATGAAACTCACATCTTCACTTTTATCCAAACTTTCCCAGACATTGAATGCACTGATCCTATACACTCCCCAAGATTATGTTTTGGCGGTTACTCACTTCAGTCTCCTCATTTCCAGACGAAATACACACTGTATAGGGTTTATGTCTGGAGATTGACTTGTCCATTCTTCAACCTTTCACTACTCGCCACTGATGAACGTCTTTGTGTTGGCTCAGTGTGTTGACTCATTGGCTGGCTGCCTGCTGAAAGATCCGCCAATACCGTTGTTGCATCCTTCTTGAAACTGGCAGACTAAATGGTCCTGTAGACTTGTGAGATTAAATTGCCGCTGCCATCATTTGTTACATGAATGAAGATTAATGAGCCCATCCCAGTAGACGCCACTTAAGGTAGCTTGTATGTTGTCGGTAAAGGTTCAATTTTGTCTCATCAGTCCAGAAAACGTTGTCCCAGAACTTTTCAGGCTCGACTCTCTACTTCAAAATTCCAGCGTGGTCTTCCAGTTTCTTTTAGTACTGAGTGATTTGCATCTCTTTATAGCGTGGAACCCGTACTTAAGTTTGTGTTTGTGACCTTCACTCCTGGCCTCTGGAGGTTCTTGCTTATGTCATGAACAATTGAAACACTTCTCTTTTCTGCTGTTTTCTTCCAGTCTACCCGTTTGATGTCAATGGTGTCTTTATCCTTTAGGACATTCCAAATGACTTGATTGGTTATGTCTCTGATTGATTTTTCATCTGCGGTTCACAATTGCTTGTTCATCTTCTGTTTTAATGCTGGTCACACCTCTTTTAAGAAATGGAATTTTCACAGACAAAAATCTAAATCATCACTACATCACGTTCCATATTGTTTCGTATAGAGCCCTCCTTTCGAGGTGTCCTCAACATTTGTACTGGTCTCTTTCAGGGCATTTCAGGGAATCTCTCAACTCATGTTGTGTAGCTCAGCCATGTTTTTCAGGCCCCGAAGCGTCGACCTCTGTGTTCTTGGAGGCCCACTCGCAGCCCAGCTGTAATGGAGTCACATCACAGCGGCACATTTCCAAAGCTTGGCAGTAAAAAGAGCCATCAAAGCACAAAACACACGCACACATACACATACGAGTTCCAACAAGAGTTCCAGCATCTCTGATAAACCCCAACTGGCTCTTCGCCGTCCAGCTTTCACCCCTGGAAAGCAAAACCAAATGTTCTGAGGGGACAGAACATTTTGGACATGAGACATCTTTATGGGATGAGTCATCTGCTCCTCACTTTGCTAACCTGGCAGCAATCATTTGCCTTGCTAGATGTCAATATCATTAAATAACACATCAATCTTCTAGGATTGATTTGTATGATGCGAGTTCAGCAAGGGCGAGGTACAAGCGACCTTATTAGATCAAGATCATGCCTGCTTAACGTTTCGATTGGTACAATGCTGCAAACTACACCCGCAATAATTATTATATGGTTAAATTAATACCTATCCCAATGCCAATCCAAAGTGAGTATTATCTTTGTGAAGCCACAATTGTATTACATCTCATTACATTTCATAAGTACCATTTGTCTACCATTGTGGCCATGTGTCTAATTGCATCGAATTACCTCGATGCAACGTTTATCTGCATCTGCCACTGACGCAATGGCAATACATCATTCTGATTGGGATCCACAAAAAAAACACCAACAAAGCCACCATTGTATATGTAAATGTGTAATGACCATAATGGATTTAAATGGATCACTTTAACTCATTCTATACGAAGTGTTTTACCAAGATAGGCCAATAATGTGGCTTTACGTTGGTCTTTTAATGGTTGAATCCGTTTCACACTTTAATCACTGCAACGCATGTTGCAAAAGTCCTACAATAAGCTCTGTGTTTGTTCTAGTTCCTGGCTCCAGGGTGTACTCCCACCTCTTGCCCAAGTCAGCTGGAATAGGTTCCAGGTGTCATGATCCGCGTCGGGCATGACAGGGTTTGTGTTATTATTTGGACGCTCCATGCTTTTGTGTTATTGTTTTGCTTGCTTTCGGGGCGTTTCCCCCTCAGCACTCGTCCTCACCAGTCACGCACCTGCTCATCGTTACCCATCACACACCTGATCCCCATCTGCTCCCCTGATTACTTGACTATTTAAGTTTCCCAGACCTTCAACCCAGTGTCGGCTCCCTGTTGCTGCTCCATTGAGGACTGTCACAGACGCTCCCCGATCTCGTTCTTGCTCTCGTTCACGTTCATGTCCCTCAGTATTTGTCACTCTCTTTGTTCCTCGTTCTTGACCCAGTTTAGTCACGATTTAGTTTGCCTTTGTTATTTTGCACCCTGCCACGTTTGTTTGTCCACGCCACGTTGTTTGTCCTCGTCTTGATTAATTTAATAAATTCCCCTTTAAGTTACTCTTATGCTTGGCTTCCCCGCATTCTTGGGTCCACCCCCCTCCTCGCCGACCGGCGAGTTTGACAGAATGACCCGACCAACTACGGACCCAGCGGGAAGCTCTCGGCGACGTCATCGTCGTCGCCGATCGGACAACCGCCCTCATCAGCCTGCCGTCCAATCCCGCGTCCATCACGTTGGTGCAATTTTTCGTTCCCCGTCTGTTTCCTTCCCTGCGTTTCGTGATAATGTTAAGGATTACCCACCTGTCACACCTCCCCATCTCATTATAGATTCAGATTACGAAGAAGATTTTGAGCACAATGCTATTACACCCCCTCACATTTTTGTAGACTCAGATCATGAGGATGATTTTGAATACATTTACGACCTGTTGTATGCTCAGCACGAAACAGATGCAGTTCGGACCCGTCACTTTCCTCCCCCGAACAATTTCCGTCACCTCTTTCTTTTGACCACTTTGAGACCACCTCCCACGTTATCTCGCGTCATCCACCTCGTCCCAAGTCACGTAGATCACGGCCACGTCGTTCACCACGTCCACCGTCTGTTTCCGCACCAAGTTCACGTCCCGGCGGAGCACGTCCTGCGTCCGCCTCAAGCTCACGTCCCGGCGGAGCACGCCCTGCGTCCGCCCCAAGTTCACATTCCGGCGGAGCACGCCCTGCGTCCGCCCCAAGTTCACGTTCCGGCGGAGCACGCCCTGCGTCCGCCCCAAGTTCACGTTCCGGCGGAGCACGCCCTGCGTCCGCCCCAAGTTCACGTCCCGGCGGAGCACGTCCTGCGTCCGCCTCAAGCTCACGTCCCGGCGGAGCACGCCCTGCGCCCGCCCCAAGTTCACGTTCCGGCGGAGCACGCCCTGCGTCCGCCCCAAGTTCACGTCCCGGCGGAGCACGTCCTGCGTCCGCCTCAAGCTCACGTCCCGGCGGAGCACTTCCTGCGCCCGCCTCAAGTCCATGTTCAGGCGGAGCACGTCCGGCGTCCGTCTCAAGCTCATGTCCCGGCGGAGCACGTCCTGCGCCCGCCTCAAGTCCATGTTCAGGCGGGGCACGTCCTGTGTCCGCCTCAAGTCCACGACCCGACGGCGCACGCCCTGCGCCCGTCCCAAGTTCCTGCCTCGGCGGTGGACGACAACACGCCGCCGTTTCTCGCCTCTTCCTCGGCGGTGCTCGACGACCCGCCGCCGCTCCAAGTCACTGTCTTGGCGGCGCCCGACGACCCGTCGTCGCTCCCGGTTCCTGCCTCGGCGGTGGACGATGCCCAGCCGCCACCTGCCGTCTCTGCCTCAGCGGCGCCCGAGGAAACGCCGCCGCTCGACGTTCCTGTCTCGACGGGGTTCGACGACCAGCCGCCGCTCGACGTTCCTGTCTCGGCGGGGTTCGAGGACCAGCCGCCGCTCCACGTTCCTGTCTCGGCGGGGTACGAGGACCAGCCGCCGCTCCACGTTCCTGTCTCGGCGGGGTTCGACGACCAGCCGCCGCTCCACGTTCCTGTCTCGGCGGGGCTCGACGACCTGCCGCCGCTCCACGTTCCTGTCTCGGCGGGGCTCGACGACCAGCCGTCGCTCCACGTTCCTGTCTCGGCGGAGTTCGACGACCAGCCGCCGCTCCACGTTCCTGTCTCGGCGGGGCTCGACGACCAGCCGCCGCCCCACATTCCTGTCTCGGCGGGGTTCGACGACCAGCCGCCGCCCCACGTTCCTGTCTTGGCGGGGCTCGACGACCAGCCGGTGCTCCGCGTCCCCGTCTCGGCGACACTCGACGACCAGCCGCCGCTCCACGTTCCTGCGTCGGCGACACTCGACGACTTGTCGCCGCTCCACGTTCCGGTCTCGGCTGCATCTGGTTCGTCACCCCTCCAAGCTCCTGCCTCTGCTGCTCCCGGGGTCCCACCGCCGCTCCTCGTCTCAGCCTCGTCAGCGGACTCCATGTGGCGTTCGGGGCCTCCCGGACGTCCGCCTGAATGGCCACAGTTGGACTACCTGGTCTGGCCTCCCGGACGTCCGCCTGAATGGCCACAGTTGGACGACCTGTTCTGGCCTCCCGGACGGCCGCCTGAAGGGCCACGAAGGGACTTGCTGGTCTGGCCTCCTGGAAATCCACCAGACCGGCCTCGTATACGGGTGGTGGTCTCACCTCCCGACCCCTTCCGCCCACCCTCGTTTTTGGACATGGGGTTCTTTTTGCTAATTTCTTTTGGGACGTCTGGAATCCGTCCCTTGAGGGGGGGGTACTGTCATGATCCGCGTCGGGCATGACAGGGTTTGTGTTATTATTTGGACGCTCCATGCTTTTGTGTTATTGTTTTGCTTGCTTTCGGGGCGTTTCCCCCTCAGCACTCGTCCTCACCAGTCACGCACCTGCTCATCGTTACCCATCACACACCTGATCCCCATCTGCTCCCCTGATTACTTGACTATTTAAGTTTCCCAGACCTTCAACCCAGGGTCGGGTCATTACCCCGCTTGGCTCCCTGTTGCTGCTCCATTGAGGACTGTCACAGACACTCCCCGATCTCGTTCTTGCTCTCGTTCACGTTCATGTCCCTCAGTATTTGTCACTCTCTTTGTTCCTCGTTCTTGACCCAGTTTAGTCACGATTTAGTTTGCCTTTGTTATTTTGCACCCTGCCACGTTTGTTTGTCCACGCCACGTTGTTTGTCCTCGTCTTGATTAATTTAATAAATTCCCCTTTAAATTACCCTTATGCCTGGCTTCCCCGCATTCTTGGGTCCACCCCCCTCCTCGCCGACCGGCGAGCATGACACCAGGTCAGACTATTATGCCGACAAATGGTGTAGAAAATTCATAGTTTTAAGATATAATACTGTAACTTAAAGCAACCATGTCCACCCTCAGTTCTTAAGACGTTTTGGTCTCTGTTGGTCAAGCTCAAATTCAAACTGAGCACAGCACATCTTACTGACAAAGTGTAGAGCTCAACAAATATTGTCCTCATCTGCACCATAAAGGTTCACCAGGTCACCTCTGACCAAAAACTTTCCTCACATGCGAGTGAGGAAAATTCCCGCCGGTGTGCGATATTACAGTGAGGAGGCCCACTGTGTGAACGAGGAGCGCTTACGTTTCTCATACAGTGCCCGGCAAACATTCACTCATCGATGGATTACTGCTGATTCGTCAAAGTCAGAGTTGGCCCAGCAGAGAATCATCTGCTCTCCCAAAGTATTACATTTGTGTCATGATAAAATAAAAGATCAAACTGATGGGTGAACAAGACGGAACAGAAGCTCTCGAGATGACTGCGAATGGATGAGCTTCATGCTGATGAACGTTGACGGACAGAAAACGACATAATAGTTTGTACCACGGCCACGTTTGAGAGGGACGGTTCTCATGAAACAAAATGCTTCTAGATGTTCTGTGACAAATTAGGCACGCCCGAAACTAGATGTCCTCATGGGAAAAATATCAATGCAAAATAGATTAAGAGTCTGGAATATACCAACACATGCAGTATGTTATGGCCTAATGCATGTTTATTAAGAGTGCTTTTTTTAGTGACTAGTATGAATATGGACACATAACATTCAAAATCCGCCTTCAAAATTATAGCAATGCTCAGTTTTGATTGACACCGTCAGAGAGGTATTACACTGGATAAAAAAGACACATACAGTTTTGTTATTAAATAAAAAGAGACCACGGTAAATCATCGCACAGCTTTCCCCCCACCCCGACCATAATGTGTGTGTTATAACCTGTACAATTCGAGTGATTAAAAACAAATACAAAACATTTTGATCCAAACAAAAAAGATAATGTGGGTGCAAAACTGGGCACACCCTCTTAAAACTGGGATGTGGCTGTGTTCAGAAGTAACCAATCTAATTAAAATTTATGTTAAATGCAAGTCAGCACACATTTCACACTATTTAAAATGCCACTGATGTTCTACTAGGCTTTTGCTGACAGGTGTACGGGTTATATGACACATCAATGGTGTCTAAAGATTTGAAATGATTTAACTTTTTAACTATTTCTTATATCCCAAATCCTGGAATTTCAACTGGGGTGTGTCAACTTTTACATTCACTGAAATTCAACATTATGAAACATTTTGTTAATACCTCTGACAGTATGATTGGCCTTAAATTTCATTAGAGAATATTATGTACATACGAAACAAAATCCAGTAAATTTATGTATAATTTAAGACTGTTGAAACCCCGGCTGTATTTTGAACTTATTTGTTGAATGTTTTTTTTTTGGCAGGGATAAGAAGACAAAATGTGAGAATCCATAGGTTTTCAATGTATAGTTGCTCTTGTAAAAAAAAAAGGTCAAGTTCTCCAAATTCTTTCAAAACCAGACAATTGGAAAGTAAAAACAAAATACATTCCGAGGCACTCAAGATACTATACATTTTAGTCACTCCCTTTTCTCACAAGCACAACATGTCTGTCAAGATGGAGATTTATTACTATTAGTCGACACTGTACAAGTCTGATGGATGTTTCCATTGTGCATACTAACTATACAATATTTACAGCTCAGCGTCAAGCTTATCACCCGCCCTCATCTGTTCCAAGATTCTTCTCTCAACCGTGTGAAGTTGTGGGCCTGCCTGAGATGTCTGTCATCTGCTGACGGCGAGTGGACTGATCAAAGGCCTCACCATCACTCACATTGCGCCTTTTTACTTTGAGAAACACTTGACTCTCACCAGATGCCAGGGATTTGCCCCCGGCATGCATGAGGGTTTTCACTCTGTGAACGAATGCTTTGCCTTCTGCTTCCAGCTTTTTACTTAAGTACAAAAGCAAAACTGGGAAAAAACGCAAGAGAGGTTGGACCCAAATAGAAGACTTGAGGCAACGTGAGGCAAAAGGGTCAAAGCTTACCGTCAGTGGTGTGAAACAAAAAATCCTGGAATGTGACGAGCGGGTACAACAAACTGGCGATGAGACAGAATGAGACACAAAATACAGACGGTAATCAGGGATAACGAGGTGCAGGTGAGGACAGACAGGAACAGGTGCGCACAAAATGAGGGGAAGACACGCAATCACAAGACATTTTATTGACTTGTAGTGGTTGTGCTGGATAGAATTTAAAAAAAAATCACGTTATTAAACATCTATTACATTTTAAGAGCTAGCTAGCGTTGACTTTTATGCTAACAATGTGTTCCCAGAGCATTGCTAATGTTGCTAAAAAAAAATACTACACTTGTAAATAAAAACTGAAAACTTGTGTGTTTTTAGATTAGACAAATCATTTTTAAACGGCAGCTGCCACAAGATATTCGCCATGGCGACGTCATCGAACAATACCCTTAAATAAGACCAAGTATAGCTAATATCATGCTTCTGACTCTTTTCCAATGTGTCTTCTCCCCCTGTTGTTTCTGCCATACAATAGGCTTTACTTTGCTTTACTTTTACTTTGTTTACATCTCTTTTCAGCGTCAGGGATATGTTGTGCTTGAACGAAGTGCTTTTAAGTCATGTCATGTCATTATCCACATTGCTTATCCTGTACAGGGTCGTGGGGGTGCTGGAGCCTATCCCAGCTGACTACGGGCGAAAGGCGCACTACACCGTGAACTGGTCGCCAGCCAGTCACAGGACAGACATAGACACCGTCACTGAGTGGGAACTGAACCCACGCTGCCCGCACACAACTCAGGCGAGTGTACCACTACACCAGCAGTGACACCGGTTGCTTTTAAGTCTTACTTTTGAAATACATTATGCATAATACATTTGTCTACAGTACGGCAGCCTGGCGCTCATTTCCAGTGCTCTGGTTATTGTTGATTCTGCTCCATTCTCTTCCGTCTCTCCCAATAAGTCCTCTTCCTGCTCCTTCAAGACTGGAACCACCTCTTCACTGACACTGCCATGACTGGGGTCACTCAGTCCCTAACCACTCTGCTTGAAAACCTTAACCACTGATGTTGCTGCTGCTGCTAATATTAACAACAACAATAATCCTACTGTTTTAGTCCCTATTTAAATAGAAATGCGAAAAAAAAATTGCTGGAGCTTGCTGGCTTGGAATTCGATGAGTTTACCCAAATTTCCAAATTTCCAACACACCGCTGGTCAGCATTAATCGAAGTTGAAAAAACTGTCTATTTTGACGGTGATGAATACAAAGTACAGATCTGTTTTCAAATTTAGGGCAAAAATGTAAAAAGCCATGAGAAAAATGTACTTAATTAGAGTGATAAAGTTAAATCCCATGACTGTTATTGACCCACCACACTCACTTTTGTCTGAACGTGTCCTTATTTTGATGTTCTGTTTTGTGCTGAATTAAATGGCCCTGGGAAATGACCCAAAGTGTCATTTTCTCCGTTTTGAACAATGAGATGGCAAGTCAACCCTATTCCAGTACGTGCTTTTCTTTTATAAAGGATTGTGTTAATCTGAAAGCTCTTTAATTGTCTGCACATTGATTTTGTTGTTACAAATATTTCAACATTCCTTCTGCCCGTTCACAATCTTTTTTGAAATCTGTGATAATGAAATTCATAAACAGGAAAGGTGCAAGCTTCTTGTCTATAAAAGTTTTAAACAGAGCACCTGATGATATGTGTAAAAGTTGGTCATACTTTCCAAACTCTGAAAGGGAACGCAATTATTAAAACATGACAAATTGAACCAATAAAAGTTGAGTCAGTACGTTCAGTTCTAGTGAGTTTATTCACCAGAATTTCCTCAGAATTTCAGGTGTTTTTGCATATGCAAGACCTTGACTGATTTTGAACAGCTGATGCAAGATGTTTAAGGTCATCTACAATTGCATTTCTTTTCTAAACAGCAAGTCAGCAAAGCTGTATCTGTTTTTTTTTTTTTAAATCACACACAGCCGCCACTTCATTAGGAACAACTAAACTGTATTGTTCTCAGATGCACTCAGGGACAAGTTCGGCGGGCCGCATGTGGCCCCCGGGCTGTAGTTTGCCCGCGCCTGAAATAGAGTGTCTGTCAAAATGTGTATAAGCGGGAGATCATATAACATCAATGTCACTGTTGTCACATTTAGGTTTGCATTTTACTCTCTGAAGCTCCAAACTCACAGCCAAAGATGTTATGTTTTTTGAGCACAAACGCAAAGTGTTCCAACCCCGCTAACATGTGTCTCTGTCCTGACCGGGCTCGCCAACGAGCAGGCTGCTATCGTTGTTTTACGACGAAAACTCCAGCGCTGAGCCTCCCAACACCTGTACAATAAATCTTTCCTCTACACTAAGCATTACATAACCCCGCAGAGCTTTGCTGAAACCAAACACACAAACTACAACGGAGGCCTGAAACAGGGGCAGTGGCGTCAAGGGTCAACTCATTGTTGCCATGCGTAGGTATCAATGCGGTGCCACTTTCTTATCTTATCTTACAGCTGTGTCGTGTCGTGTAATAGTCCATAGCTTTTCACTCAAGCAGTGGTTCTCGAACTTTTTAAACCAAGTACCACCTCCCCCCAAAAAAACTTAGCTCTACATGTACTTCCATAATGACCAATATTAAAATACAGTAGCACCGTAGACAAAAGTCGAGATGATGTCATTTAGTGGCTGATGACATAATTGATATTTTTTCAGTACATTTTAGTTAAAAAAAAAAATCTGCACTTAACGACAAAGGAGCGTTCATACACTGAATACTTACAGAGTGACGTGGTCTGGATATTTCCCGTCAGACAAAAAAAAATGGTCTCATTTTGGTAAGCCAACATTTTTTTTGTGTGTCCTCGTTGTGCGCCCATCACAGCAGTCGGTTCTCCATAGTAGGCATTTGCGGTGTTAGCAAATAATTGCGGATGTCTCAGTGTGTGGTCAAATGATTCCCCGCCTTCCTTCCATTTTGAAAATTGTTCCAAATCTTTTCTTCACTTCACTTACCAAAACACCAAATTCCGAAATACAAGACAAATTAAATTAAGGAATGTAATTGCATTCAGGGTTGTTTTAACTAGAATCAAACGTCCTTCAATTGCTTTTAATTTTAGATTTATACATAACTAATGTGCTTTCTTCAAATGAAGACGAGCGCCACCCCTTTGCCGGCCTTCCTTATTTTGCAGTAGGAAGGTTGACAAGTAAGCAAAATAAGGCGAAATGTTGGTGACATGAACCGATAAAATCATAACCTCATCCGACTTCAATGTGTTTCTTAACATGGTTTGATGTTTCTCTTCCTTAGTTTTTCTTTTGTTCAATTCTGCTGAGACGTAGAATGAATTCCAGAAAACATGAAGTTTGAGAAAATCCCCCTACGCATAGCCAAGACTTGATGCAACTGTATTGCATTGAGAGAGTGCGTGAGAGGATGACTTGGCTGCAGCTCAGGAGCAGCACCCAAGATCTCCTCTTTCTTCATCATCTGTATTTTTTTTTTTTTGCTACAGTATATGCTTGTAATCACACACAGTATTGGACCACCTGGTCATTAAAACTATAGGAGGTGGAAATCCCTTTGGCCAACATTAAAGCTTCCATTTTCCTGGAAAGATGGTCTCCAAGCTTTTGGAGTGTGCCTGTGGGAATTTTTGTGCATTCATCCAGTGGAACTTTGGTGACATCAACAGTCAGTGATGAATATAATATTAATTATAATGCTACTTCCAATCATCATTATCATCATAATATTCATGCAGCCAAAGCACAACAAAGAGACTCGATGGTAATTTTCCAAGCAGCTATGTTCATTATATAAAAATGTACCCACAATAAAGGAGTGTGAAATGTTTATGATTCTACGATGACATTTGTGGCCTCATTTCTATTGTACAGCCAAGTACTTTTTTGCTGCATATACAGTATGCAGACTGTAATTGATTTAGTGTTCTGGTTGCCCTCATGTCGGAATAGTCTAAAATGCACACGTCTGCAGAGATGTATTTCAAGTGATTCATGTTGCCGTATGGAAACAATTCACCCATGCTGTTGGTTCTGTTGCTGATTTTTCTTAAAGGGGAAGTCAACCCAAAAATGATATTCACAAGAATATGTTCTATGCAGCCCCACTAGTGAAAACATGGCATCCTGATTAATATTGTAGTTGTGGAATATGACTTAAGCACAAAATTCCACGCGTGTGTAGCCACCTTAGAGAGCGGCCATTTTGGTGCTTCTGTCGCCTGAAAATGAGCTCAGGGCTTAACTAGCGATCAACCTCTGCCGTTAGCATCTCACCCACAGCTGCTCTTTTTTGGGGGGGGTTTTGGTGGCCGGAACGGCGTCTGTGACCGACAATTTTTATGAATAAGGCACGGGGATCAAGGGTGCCAAGATAGCGGCTGGAGAGCGGGGGACTGACCGACAAAAAAGGGTCAAGTGCCCAACTCTGCTGCTAAAACGACATCAAGGTGCTTGTCTAGGAAAAAGGTCAAAAGTCCATGTGAAGATTACAAGGCTGCCTGGACCAGACTTTGATTTTGCGAATGAAAAGAACACTTGGTTGGCTCTTTTACCTTCCAGCGTCTTTCCATACATGCGTTTACACTGCTTGTCAATTTGTGCTTTTATAATCATACACATATTTTTTTTTCAAAATATGATTATTCCATCTGATGCTTTTACTAAATTCAATTGATGTTCTTTCAAACAAACTGCTCAACATTACAAAGTGATTCACTTTAAAACATTCAGAAGCTGTGAACAATATTACGGGCACATTTCTCTGACAATAAACTGCATTTAATTACAAATGCAAATTTGTCCTAGAATTGGAATGAATAAATGAATGGACCTCATCTCATTGAAAGAATAAATCACTGACCACAAATTATTGTTCAACATTTAGGGAACAAAAAAAAAAAAAAGAATGATATTGTAGGCGTCAAGAGAAAACAAACAACAAAACAACTCCTCTCGCTCAGTGACAGGAGTGGCACGAAATAAAACAGCTCTCGGTGCAGTTCTCCCGCATTGCAAACCACAATTGTAAACATATTCCTTCCAGCAGCTCAGTAAAATTACTTCACTCAACTCAAATTAGGGCAAACTCTAGCACAGCATTCCAAATGTGAATGTTATATAGTGACAGACCAGATTTAAAAGGTAATATAAATTAATCTTCATTTGCTACAGTCTTCCATGTATAATTATTTTTTTACATTTCTTGTATTCATACTTGGCATTTATAGGCACAACAGTATATAATATATTTTATTTATGACATATACTTATAGGGGGCATCATAAGCTGTTCTCTGTGGTTGTGTTAGTTGAACATACACAACACATCAGAATTTGAAAATGAGTTTCGAGTAGGTTAGTGTTATAATGTAGACGCAGAGCAAGAATCAAGCGAGTCCTTCTGGTGTTGCTTCGTGGCCTTAATTCACACAGTCCAGGTATGAATCCAACATGTCCACACGAGCTTCCAGCTGTGAGACAGCTGTGGTGAAATGTGGCCATCAGGTGGGAGTGTCTTTGCAGAGACTCTGCAAAAGAGACCTCTGGAAGGAATCATCGCTTGACTCTGGTATCAGAAATTCCAGCAGCAAGTCACAGATGCAGTAAACGAGATGCCTGCGCACAGCCATACAAACATGAGAGACAATGAAGACATTTGGAGTGGCCAGGGAAAACTCACGCAAGCAGAGCATTTGAGAACATGCAAACGCCAAACAGGAAGGCCGGAGCTTCGATTTGAATTTCAGAACTGTAAGGCAGACGTGTTAACTAAGGATTTATGAAACAAATACTAATAGATAAATTTATCCCCTTAAAGTGCCGCTTTTGGAGTCATTTCTTGAGTTTGTGTGTTTGCCTTCCTATTCTTGAGTCCCATGAACTCAACCTACCAAAAATTGGCTGGGCAAATCTGTTTTATAACCAAGAAAATAATTCGGAATAATTCTGTTGAGCTATGTTCTCACATATAGTAGAAACCAGTGGCGAGCCGTGCCTTTCACACCTTCATTGAAGTCCTACTTCGTCCTACTTGAATAATAATACAATCATTTATGAAGATGGCCTCACAAGTGTATCTTCAATTAATCCACACTTTTCCCTCCTTCCGCCATTGTGTTTTAAAAAAGCAAGAATATATTTTAGTTTTTCGAACAGCCGCCAGTTACGACTCTCCGGTGTGTTGATTCCACATAGCGCTGCACCCTCACGAATGAGTATCCAATCACAAAACGTGTTAATCCCCTTCAGTGTAAACCCAGCAACAAGGCTCACTGGAACCAACTCGTGATCTAATTATCTATCGCAACTGTCTATCAAATCTGAAAGTCCATTGGCTTTGACAGAAGAAATGCCAGCACAATTCCATCTGAAGGCCTTGGAAGGAAGAGTGCGTGCGACTGATATTGTGAAACCTGCCAGGCAACACGAGCTAGCGGATTCTGATTGGATAAAAACTCTCACTTAAAAATACAACGCTAGGATATAATATGGCATCAATGTGAAGAATATGATCATTTTCTCGTGATTGTGTTAGGCCAGCAGAAAAGGCCTTGACGGTCCGCCACTGGTAGAACCTTGGTTTTTGTATGCCCCAGCTTTCGCACCAAACAAAAATTTGTTCCAGTTTTCCCACAGTTGAAAATTGTCCATACTTCATCCACTGGCCAACTTTACAGTGTTTCCTATATTGCTACAGTTTTCATGCAATTCAGTTTTTTCCACACCCTTTGGAATTAATCAATTACGAAAACCGAGGGTCCACTGTATATGCAAATGCAAAAAGCACATCACACCACCATCAAATCAGCAAGCATTAAGTGCTCAACGACTCACTTGTTAATGTGGTGGTCCTGTAAAGACTCCAGTATGGTTTCCAAGCTCAGTTTGTACTTGTCACTGCCTAACATGTCAGTGATGAGCTCTGCAGTCACAAAAAACACAAATCAGACAGAATAGGTCAGACTCAACAAGTCAACTGTTCGGTGGACTGTGATGTGCATCTTAAAACCGCAGCAAACCCGGAAGTAGCTGCAGGAGACATTCCAAGCAACGCTCCTTGGTTTCCTCTCTCTCTGCGGCGCTACGTTCCGGCTGCGGTTGGGCGGGCAGAGTGCCTCCAGGCCACACAGCCTCCTGCAGCACTTGAAGGTAAATGACCCAACAGGGGGAACTGGTCAGGTGGGCCACTCCCACATCCATCCATCTGTAACAATCACATGTGCCGGAATTTCTGCTTAAAACGCAGGTGTGACAGTTAGATGTGCGTGCAAAGTGATGCAACACAAGCAAGCGTGCTTAAGAAGGTTAAAACATAACAGCAGCTTGAATTACTTAGTGACCTGCTCAGTGAACACAAAGCAAGTCAGTGACGTTAATGACAACAGAACACTGGAGCCTAAACAAAGGCGGTTCCCACAGACATTGCGGTAAAACAAGCCCAGTGTTAATCATAGGCATGCCTTTGTTGAAATCTGAATTTCCAATTTGGCATTCACATTGCATTAAAAATAAAAAACAATGCCTTGGGAGGGAAATCTGAGCGTTTTCCATGCAGCATTCAGAGCTCTCCATACTGTAGAAAAGGGCCAAAGGAGGATCATAGTAGGAGGGAAACATTCAATTTTCTGCAGTATTATTAGCAAAAATGTACAGAGGGAGGAGCCATGGGCATCTGTCTGAGGTGGGGCGTCCACAACCCCCTCTTTGATAATGAAATTGATTAATGATTACTCTTAAATTATAATTCTAATGTGATGCAATTGCGGTTGACATGATCACAAGAGTGAATATTTTTAACACATAGCAACATTTGTGATACCTTTAGCTTTAATGCAATTTATCGAGGGACTAAAAATGAAATGCTTAGGTAATCAGTTGTAAGCTGAAATTCATTAGCAAAAAAACGCATGTTGTTAGACGGGAACAAAAGAGTTATGGAAGATTTAAGTCCAACCTCTCAATAAAAGTGCCAAAGATAAGTCTGATGGCCTTCTGGATGTTCTCGGTGCACAGCCAACTCCACTGGTCCTTCATCAACAAACACAAAATGTTCAGCGCAACATCCGCCACAGCTGTGTCTGAAAATAAAATAATAATTAAAAAAAAAAAAAAACAATATAGCAGACACTTTTGAAACTTTTACTTTTCAATGAAAGCAAACGCAAAATATGGGGTTGTGCTGCTCCCAAGTGACACTAAACTGCACTACACAAGACAAATGTGGAAAACAAATTGTGGTACAGGACATGTATAGCAAATGAAATAAGTGCTGGAAAATGAACATTATTGTTTTTAAATGCAATGGACTTGTGGGTGAGTATAACCACCCCATACCTGCCCCGTGAGTTTTCCCAAAAGTCTTCTTGGCTGTGCCCACAGGCTCCCTCCGCTTAGCTTGCTCTCTGCTTTGAGGCTCGCATAAAAGTCTTTCCTGCTCCAAGACAAAGCTCTCCAATCTGGACAAGGACATGCCATTAAGCACCTGGAAAGAATTGGAGAAATGTCTTTCCAGTACAAATGCATTCACTGACTGACAAATGTGAGTCAGACAACTTACAGGGCTGCCTTCACTAAAGCAATATGTCACTTTAGGATGCAAGTCGGGCATATTGAGAGATGGAGACACTTTGCTTGGGAACATGAGCCTCCTGATAGCGGGAACACAAAAGTAAACACCCTTGAGGAAAGTGAAGGTTACTTAAAAAGAAGCATATATAAGTAGACAGTTCTTTTGTGCTGCCGAACCAAAATCATAGGGGGACACTTCTCTAACAATACAGTAATATGTTTCGGGAACCGCATGTGGCCAAAGTCTCACCGATATTTTCTGCTGTCCAGTGTTCGCCCATCAGAGTCTCCCTCAAGGTCCTCTGTTGGACTCATTGCTTCGGGGTGAGGGAAGGCTGTCTTCAATGTGTCTAAAGCATTTTCCATCATCTGCAGCAGCAGTCATGATGGACAAAACATAGGATACAATTTTAGAAGTAAACTAATATTTATGATGCAGTAGATTTGTAAACCACTGCCAACTAAAACTGCCACAAATGAATACCATCCCAAACGGAGTATTAATATTTGCAGATTGTGGTCCACAAATTTCTTGTCACCTTATCAATTCTTGACTTGACAAAAGGCCTTTTTCCAAAATAAGTGCAAACCCCCGAGTTGAGAGACAGGAACTCCTGCATGTCCTCACTTCTCGCTGTCTCGGGTATGCTGTTCAGTTGCTGGAAAACAAAAGAAATTCAATTCAAGTGGCACAGGATACTAAGGAACGTGACAACACGGTAAAAAGAAGAGTTGGTCTAAAATAGGATTTGGGCAGGATGGAGCTGTAGCTGAAGTTGAAGTCAGCATTCTTAAAAAAAAAAAAAAAAAAAAAGCAGTGGCGACTGGATGGCTGAGTGGGTAACACAGCTGACTTTGGACACATGGACGGATTGGGGGTAAAATCCAAGTCATGGTGAATGCTAACATCTAGATAAGTCGCAAGGCAAGACCCTTGTAAAAACTGATGGCTTGCGTCAGGAATGCCGTCCGGGTGTGAAAACTGTGCCAAATGTATCATGCAAGTGACTATGCTGTGGGGACCCCTCACAGGGGGAACTTGGGTCTTCATAAAAATGTTGGTAATGACATTAGTATTATTTTAAAACAGAGCAATACCATTCACTGCCATTTACGGATATAGAAGCCAAAAAGTACATTCATTCATCCTGGGATGGCAATGAATGAGTTAACCAGTGGTGGGCCATACATTTCACATCTAGGCCTTCACTGTTCTACTGAGTCCGACTTGAATAAATCCCCCTCATAACACCATCATTTATGGCACCATGGCTGGAGAAATTATATACAGACACACATTTACACACTACTGAGTGTTGGACCACCTCGTCACACGAGAGAGCTTCTCTTGAAAATGGCCTTGAAAGTGTATCTGCATTTAAATCCACACTTTTCCCTCCTTCAACCATCGTGGATTAAAAAAGCAAGACAATATTTTAGGTTTTCCAACAGTTGCCGAGCGTCTGGTGTTGATTTGTAGATTCTGTATAGCGCTGCCCTCTAACAAGTGAATATCGAATCACAGGACACGGTCGTACCTCCAAAGTAAGGCCTGCGAGAAGGCTCACAGAAACCAACTTGGGATTTTATTGGTTATTGCAACTGTCCATCAATGTTAGGAGCACGCTCACTCACTCAGCACAGACACCAGCACTGTTGATTCTGAAGGTGTAATCTGAAATATGCAAGGCAATAAATACTATCTAGCTGAATTCTAATTGGATAAAAACTCTCACCTAAAAATATAACACTGGGAACAATATGTATGAAGAATTATAGACATATATACATACACACAGATAGCTTTTATCATAAATATGACTTTTGACTGATGATTTCTTGATTAAATTAGGCCAGCAGAGAAGGCCGTGAAGGCCTTGACCGCCCAGCACTGCTAATAACCTTGTATCCCAGTTCATGGTTGTTTGCACTCATCGGTATAGGTCATTTTTACTCCTTTTTGGATCTAAATCTTGGCCCAAATATATAACCTAGCATGGGCTTGATTACTTTTGAACCCAGTAATGGGTTAACAATTTCACCCAGTTGGGTTACTTTTAATCTACCTTAAGGAACGTATCCAGTTGGCCTTTACGAGCTTCCACCTTCTCTCCATCTGTGTTCCCAAAGGGAAGGTCAGGGAACATTTTTTTTGGACCTTTGACATCTGTAATAGCAGACAGTTGCCAGAAAAATGTAATGTATGAAGATTTTCTTCATTCAACATCCGTACTAAGCCCAAGTTAGGTTTTTGATCATTTCTCACTCTTAACAAATTTCTTCACTTCTGGGTTCTCCTCTAAACGTGTCTGCAAGTTGAGGAACTCGCTGTATCGACGGTTGACAGAGTGACAGGTTGCAGGTTGCAAAAGGTTGCCGCTTTCAGGGCATGTTGCTGTCTCAAACTGCAAAAAAAATGGAAAAAAAAGAAATGTTCACAAATAAGTTCAAAGATAATTGCATCTGCATTGTTACCGTGATAGTGTAGAGAGTATAAGGATGTGTTCCAGTGCCCCGCTGTTCCTTCGCACTGACTGTTCCGGCAATTTGCACATTTTGGATGCCCAGTGGTTTGTTTGGAGTTTCAAAGTTTAAGGGGTTGAGGCAAAGCCTGCTTGAAGGACATGATGGGGTTCTTTCTTGAGCAATATCTGCAGGCCAGTGTGAATCCAGAGGCACCACCATTTTCGGCCCGAGATTTTTCAACGGGCCAAAGCAGCCAAAATCATCAGAGACATCCTTTAAATTCATCGTGTTGCAGAAGTTGGCGGAGGGACCGCATTCACACAAGCGTCTGGCCGTGTCGTCTTCCGTGTCGGAGTGCGTCAGGGAGTCCAGCGACAGCAACTTGGACTCTGCGAGGTGAGAGTAGGGGCCAGTTGTGAAAGAACAACAGTTGACCTTACACGGTGTGAGCAGACTGACGTGGCAATTCTCAGCTGTCCTGGAACAAGTCTCAAGGCTCAGCATGCTGCACTGAGAGGAATCCTCCTCACTCATCGGACTGAACAGCTCAGAGTTGCTCTCGCTTACAAGGCTCACTTGATCCGACGACGACAGGCACGTGATCCACGAATCATGGAGGGCGCATCTGTACAGTGTGCCGTCCTGTGGTTTTCGTGACCTGGTGAAGACGTCTACGATAGTTTGGTTCAGCCAGTCGGGATCAGAAACCCGGCTTATGAGCGGGAGAAGCACGTTGCAGGTGATGAGTTCGGTTACCATGTACCCTCCGGTCCTGGTTTCCATCTGAGGGTATGGAACGAGCACATGCAAGACGAGGTTAACCAGAGCTCTGGCGTAGCTTAGCTCAGTGGCCGCATCGCTCACAGCTGGATGAGGGCTGTCTACTTCCTGGTAGAGCTGCCAAAGGCTAAAATTCTCATCCGGCGTCTCCAGCTGCATGCGTCTGGCAGTCATGTAGCTCTGCAGGTGGCAGCCATACAGCTCTAAAAGTCGTTGGACCAGAGTCTTTCTGTCCACTCGCCTTGCTCGCTCCTTCAGCTCCATCACCGATTCCAGCATGGAAGTGCGCACCGCACGCTCAAACTCGCCTTCCACCTCTGGCAGGAGAGTGCGATACCAGGAAGACACGAAATCCCGCACCGCTTTGTGGACGGCGCTGTGGATCTCGTGATTGAGCCTCCACTCATGCTCAGCTGAACACTGAGGCGGAGTCACACCGCCAAGGGGCAAAAAATGCTCCAAGTGGAGAAGACTGTTGGCATCCAGAATGGCACGCGAGCCAAGCCAGCCTCCCAAAACAACCAAGAGACTAGTGAAGATGCAGAGGAGCCAGACGTTCACTAGGTAATGGAAGAGGAGCAGCCAGGCCACCAAAGCGCCAAGGCCTAATAGTCGTCTCCGCTGGCTCAGAATGTCCGACAGGCACCACTTATTAGGACTCTCGAAGGAAGGCATTATAGCCAGCAGATGAGATGTATCCTGACAAGAAATGATACATTTTGTTCATTATCAAAACACTTCAACTAAAGATAAAGATGTCCTTTATTAGTCCCACAATGGGGAAATTTGAGGTGTTACAGCAGCAAAGATATAGATCACAGGATTGATGAATTACATTTAGTATAGGTCAGAAGAGTAGCACAGTAATGCTTTAAATGTCTTAAATTAGATTACATTACAATTTACTGCAAGTAATTTATGGTATCTTGACCCCTTTCTAATTTCAGTTTTTTTTTTAACTTATTGCTCACACTTAAATGTTTTAGACCACCAAATCAATTTTAATACTCACAAAGACGATGTAGTTCCTAAATGATGATTTAGAATAACAAAAATGGCCCCAAAAGTGTTTGCCCATAAACCTAATAACTGGCTGCGTCACCATTTTTTTCCACATAGGGTTGAATAGATTTAATAATATCATCCTTTAGTTTTGGAACTTGGGTTAATTGTTGTTGTAAGACCTCTAAACTAGTTTGATGATCTGAAAAAATTCATTTGTAATGAACGTGTATATATGTGTGTGTGGGGGGGGACGAATACTTTTTCACAGCTGCATATTTTTATGTGCTGATACATACTACTAATGACCTTTCATTTGGGAATTTTGTATATGTTAGAACTGAGGAGAAACCCACCTCCATAAGCTCATCTGACACATCATCACTGTCATAGTGGGATATTTCTTTTTCCAGTGGTGGTAACTGTTATCTTAGAACAAAATATACAGTGCAAACAAATACTAACTCCATAAGTTGAAGCTTTTTATGGAATTCTCAACATGAAGCGTATTGGGTCTTACATTGTGCACGCTTCAAAAATCATATTCACATAAATTGGATCTGCAGTACCAATATCAACTCACGTAATTAATTATGATTATAATTCAAAGTGTATTTTATCACAACATTGTCATTGCCAACAGAAAAACACAATCATAGTGGCATTAACCAAGAGTACCCCTTAATAATTCCCAAATCCCAGTGAAATAAAAGATCTGTAGTCTTCTCGCGAGAACCTTGCCGTTACAACGAGATCTGCTGTTGCCACGACAACATCGAGCAGAGTCGCAAAAGACAGTGCGTGCTGTGTTTACTATTCTTCTATCCCAAGATGGTCCCTAAACGCGTCACTTTAGAATTTATAGATAGGATACAAACTTGGAGCGCAATATTAATGACGATTTTGTGAAGTGTTTCGACCTGAATAGCTTTCTTTTAAACGAGACTGATGTAGGTACGAGTACTGCTAATTAACTGATAAAACTTTAAAAAATAAGGGAAAAAAACAAGTCACCTGAATGGTCAGCGCTTCATGTCTGGAACTCAGGCAATCCTCCTTGTGTTTTAATCCCCCAACAAAGATTATTAGGATCAGCCTGCAACTCGGTTTAGGTGTCCACTTTACCTGCCAGAGTATAATTCTTCTACGTATTCGCTCTTGACCAGCAACAACAACATGACCATGCTTTTTCAATATGACCGTGTTAATTTATTAATATATACGTTTTCCTCTCGGAGTGGTTTGTTTTAAACAAAATAAGAATAATGTGTTTTTATTAATCTAATTAAATAATTGGTTGACCTATTCATTTGAAATAATGAAGAAACCCCGAAAATATTACTCAAACAAAGAAGAACATATAATTTATAGTTTACGTAAAACGTTGCCTCGGATATCAAAAGTTTGTTGGTTTCATTAAAGTGTTGCTTCACCCCTCTCGAGCAGTTATTCAACAGTTCCCTCTAGTGGACATATTTTAAACTGCTATCACCAAGAACAAAGTATGTTGAAATAAAAGCAAGTCAATAATAAACTGTTTCTCCACTTACGTAGAGGCCAGACGGTTCCGACAAGGTAAAAACATGTACTCAAAACCGGATCGATAATTAAGAATGACGAAGCATACGTATCATGCTCAGCAATCCTAGCTGGTCTCGATTGGTCAGAGTTTTCAAGCTTCTTTCTTCTCCATAGTCTCTAAAAATAATAAGGAATAACAGAAAATCACAACCCTCTGAATATGAGCTGAACTAGAAAGGAGAACCAATTAATCTAAATATAATAATCTTCAATATTAGCAGCTGCCACACTGTGTTTGCCACACTGGACGACTGGTTAGCACGATGGCCTCGCAGTGCAGATGTGGGATCGATTCCGGCCGGCTCCCAGTCTGCAACCATTTCAGGATGTCCCCCCCCTACTCCTCGAAGATAGCTGGGATAGGCTCCAGCACCTCCCGCGACCCTTGTGAGGGGAAGCGGTACAGATAATGTGTGCTACAATAGCATCAACGGACCACTTTATTAGGTACACGTACAATCAAGTGCAGAGCTAGAATAAACTCCAGTTCAACTGTGACCGAGACATGACGTGTATTAATTATAAAATATTCACGATCATCATTTCATCAACATTAACCAATTATTTAAAAAAATGTGTATTCACTTATTTACAATAAAACACTAAGCAATTATTTAATTATATATGCGAATAAAATTTAACCCCATATTAAATAAATATAATTTAAATTAACTGATTTTTTGGGGAGGGGTTGTAGAGGTAATGGTAACCTGCGCACAGTGCTTGTATCTGATCTTTTCGCGGTTTAGATTACATTATACTAAATAAAATGTGACAAAACGAGTTAATTGGTAGCCATACCAGGATGTAAGCATCTCCTCATGGTTGTCATGCCAAGCATGATAGGTAATGGTGATTACGTAATAGAGGATTACATGATTTAACAAGGCCGCAGCATGCGCAATGGCACCACACCACTCACATCTGACTGGTACTCAGCAATTGGACCAAGGATTACAGTGCACTCTTTCATCAGTCCCTCCGAACATGTACCAAGTCAAAAATACAGGTAAGACACTTCAATTCCTCTCATGTCATTGTAACACAATATAGGTCCATACACTTTGAACTTTACATTACAGGGTTGGGTAAATATATAGTGCCTTTGGTACCCTAATCAGAATCCCACAGTCATCATGGAAATGTCGCAAAATGATAAAAATTCTGAAGTCTTATTATAAGTAGCCAAACATTTGCACACAGACTGCAATGAAAAATCTCCTAAAATGGCATACCTTCTTTTTATACATTTGCTTTATTGGATGTATGTGATTTTGGCATGTCCCACACACTGCTTTAACTACATTTTTTTTTCTTTAAATGACATGGTTTTATCATCCACAGGAAGGTACTAGATAGAATTTTTAATTTTTATGATTCATATTCTATTTTAATAATCAGATGGAACATTTTGCATGTGCCACTGAAATTAGTGCCCACCCTGTCATTAGGTGAAGTGGTAACTGTTGATTTAAGAATCCCTCTGATGTTATCTGCGACATTAAGACCAGCATTTTGTCTGAAACAGTGAATTGTTGCGGAATAAATATTTACTTTCATTTTACGTGTCGACTTGGATGCTCTCAAGCCTAACACGTCTACTCTGTCATGGTGAAATTTTGTTTTTTGTTTGCAAATTTGCTTATAGTTTGTTTAAAAAGTGATTGACCAATTAAAGTTGTATTGTATTGTATTTACGTCTAATAAATACAATGAATCCGAAGTTCAGTGGGTGAACTAGAAGTCTCAAAGTCACCTTATGTTGATATTGACTCTCGAATTGTCTGACGGGACTGTGGTGATGGTCCTTTGTCAACACTAGGCCGTTAATGGCCATGTGGCTCAAGAATACAATCTAAGGACTTCTCATTATCATTAAGTCTATCCATTTTTTTCTTGCCCTGGATCATAGTTGAGAACACAAAAACCGGTTTGGTCACATTTAATCATGACAAAAACAAGCAGAAGAGAAACTTTTCCTGGTTGTGTCTTGTTGACATTGGATATCATCTGATCAGACATCCGACTTTTACTCCTCCCACATTATACACTCATTCAACCTTCATAAGACTGTGATAGTGTTGAGATGCCATTTGTGTGTGCAGACAACAAAAATGAGGTGAAGGCAGGTACGTCTGCAAGACTTGTGAAGGGTCTGGAGACCATCGCTCCTCTGGTCCGCTCTGTCGAGGAGACCCCTGATCCAATCCCTGCCGAGGTACATGGGACCATCCCCCACTGGATCAATGGCAGCTTGCTCCGAAACGGCCCAGCAAAGTTTGAATTTGGAGACACTTCGTGAGTTCAATCAAAACCCCATGAAAATCTTTTAAAATGGATTTACACAGCAGTCCAAGTGTTCAATTCTGATTCGAACACGAGATCAGATTTTTTTTTCATGTGTCTATTTGTGTACATTCCAAGTGACATCATATCCCATGGCTGTCTTTACACACTACAGAGCCCTTAAGGAGACATGGAAGGAAAAATGTCGTATTTTCTCCTCACAAGCCACAAATACAAATTGTGCCATTTGAGAGCCAAAAAAAAAAAAAAAAAATCTGAATTGGGTTACATGAACCACACAATATAGATCCAGCCTTAGATTACATTTCAGTTATAGGAACGATACGTTCAAGCCTTTCCTCCACAACAGGTACAACCACTGGTTTGACGGCATGGCCATGCTGCACAAGTTCAAGATAGAGAAAGGCCAGGTGACGTACACGAGTCGCTTCCTGCGCAGCGATGCCTACAAGAAGAATAGCGAGTGGGATCGTATTATGGTATCAGAGATTGGCACTGTCAGCATGTCCGACCCTTGTAAAAACATCTTCCAGCGATTCTTCTCTCGCTTTGATATGATAAGTGAGTATCAAAACTTTTGTTATCTGTAGCTAACTGCTTAGCTTTTATAGGGCAAAACCGATGAAAAAAGTGACACTTCGTAGACTTTCGGATCAAGGCAGTTTCTTAATCAATCAGGCACCACAATCGCACCTGACACGAGCCATTTGTTTAATTTAATTCAACTTACTTTTGCAAGAAGACTTGTGTTTTAGCATCACTGTGCCCCAAGGACAAGAAAAGCATGTTTGGATTTTTTTGGTGTGGAAGAAGCCCATTTAGCATATTTGTGATGTGCTTGGGCAACTAGACAAGGGAGGAGAAAAGATACAAATGCAAACCGCCTGCAAGATCTAACCAGAAGAAGGAATATTTGTCTGTTCCAGAGCCAACAGACAACGGCAATGTCAACATTGTGAAATACAAGGGCGACTACTATCTCAGCACAGAAACCAACTTGATGCACAAAGTGAACCCAGAGAACCTAGAAACACTGGAACAGGTAAAAAAATACATCTTTAAAAGTTCAACCTGAGACCCAAAACTGAACTGTATTTCATAAGTGTTGCTTTGGCCTTGTAGGTTGACTGGAGCACATTTGTTGCCGTTAATGCAGCTTCTGCCCACCCTCACTATGACCGTGACGGTACCAGCTTCAATATAGGCAACTCCTATGGAAGAAAAGGTAAATCCTTTGCATTCTGTTAGTTGCCAATTTAATTGCCACATCAAGTCTCCTCAAGTCAACATTTAAAGCAAGACTCTCTTATAGTGAAATTGCAATGACACATTAGTAAACACTCACACATTGGCGTGTAACAATCAGCAAAATAACTTTTAATCCAGTTTTTGTGTTCATACCTGATCACTGAATTGCAAGTTATTACATACACTTGGTTTTAGATCACATCACACGCATCTTAATTGTTTGTGTTTAATGCAGTCATGAATAAGCACAAGTACATTATTACTTGACTGCAGCGTTGAGCTGCGAAAGTCTCCGAGAGCTGACGGGTGCTGATTTCCATGATCATACTCGCTCACTCCGTTCTCAGCCATGTCTCATCAGCTATGTCATGTCTTAATAATTTTTAAATTGGAAATCTTTCACACAAGGGTTAGGTGGCGCAGGGAATGGTGAGGATTTTTTTCCTATCACCAGTTTTGTTTAACACTTTGTGTTGCTCAATGAAAAATGCTAGAGTAGGTCGACTGATTGATGGACTGATTGATTGATTCATTAATTCATTGATTGATTGATTGAACATTGTGGCCCATTCAGGTGCCACGTACAACATAATTTGTGTACCTCCTGAGAAGTCAAACGCCGAAGACACCCTGCAAGGCGCCAACATTCTTTGTTCCATCACACCTGCAAACAAGGCCCATCCTTCGTACTACCACAGCTTTGGTACGTCGTCAGCACATCGCGGCAGCCACAACTGATACCAGTGGTGCTTTCATCTAAACAATCATTCTCCCTTCAGCCATGTCGGAGAACTATGTAGTGTTCATTGAGCAGCCAGTTAAAATTGACTTGATGAAGATACTTACATGTGTGATGAGGGGCAAGGCACTTTGTGATGCCATTTATTGGGACCCGAAACTGGAAACCATCCTGCACCTCATCGACAAGCGTACAGGCGAGGTGAGAAGTCGCAGTCAGGAATGAAGAATCACTAAGGTGAGGTTAAGTCTAACATACTCTTCTTTCCTCAGGTCAGCCCAGTGAAGTACTTTACCAAAGCTTTCGCTAACTTCCATCAGATCAACGCCTTTGAAGAGGATGGCTTCTTGATGGTGGACCTGTGTTGCTTTGACGATGGCCGAGCACTCGACATCTACTTCCTTCAGAATCTACGCAAGTCGGGAGAAGCGCTTGATGAGGTCAGGTCACTATCAGGGATATTTGCTCATTGTTCTTCTTTACTCCTTTTTTGATAGTAAATTACAATGGAAGAAAACTGGCTAATATTTAGTGATAATAATAAGTACTGTTGACTGAGAATTGTTGTCATTTTTAAACATTTATAGAAGTACACAGGTGGCATTCTTTTCATTCAGGTGTACAACAGCATGAGCAGAGCTCTTCCTCGTCGCTTTGTTTTACCCCTTCATGTGACAGATGACACGCCCACTGGCCAAAATCTGAACACCCGTCCTTCCAGTTCAGCAACATGCATAAAAAACAGCCGCACTATGGTAAATTGCAATTAATCTCTGTCTTCTGAACTGCTCTCTGAGTGGTTATTTATTATTATTATTATTATTATTATTATTATTATTTGCACAGCAACATCTTGACACAGTAATGCATGCCTTTATCGCATCTCGCCTCGATTACTGAAAATTTGACTTTGGAGTCAGCCAGTCCTCCCTTAAATGTCTCCATTTGGTTAAAAAAATGCTACTTCCCGCCTCTTAACTGGAATGTGTAAGCACAAACCATAGTTTACCACAAATAATACATATCAACTTATTTGTCACCATTCTTTTGAAATTATTTTATTTAGAGATTATTTTAATTCCTCACTCATACCCATCCAAAGAAATAATGTTGAACCCTTAAATCATAATGCCCACCCTTATTCCGAAATAGATTTTACATTAGTGGTGCTGTTTGAAATGATATAATATCTACAAATATTAATATATTTGATTTTGGTTAGTCTGTTCCATATATCCCATTATATGAATGGTGCTAATCGATCTCTTGTAGAATGATCATTCACTATAAAACGTCAGTGAAGGTTTTGATTAATTGTCTTGTTTTGTGTCAGGTATTAAAATGTGTGTTTTCCTCTGAAGGCATTGCAGTAAATCTGGTTCATGAGTCAACATATTACAATGTAACCAGCAATAAAAGTAGAGCTAGACCTTTGAAGTTCATTGCCTTCACACCTGAACACTCAGATGGCATCATCCGAATTCAAAAACTGAAACTGCGCTGAGTACACATGATGATGACCACTTGATATCCCCTTTTTAATCATCAGGTGTTCTGCCAACACGAGGACCTCCATGGCGATGACCTCTACCAGTACGGCGGCCTGGAATTCCCTCTCATCAACTACGAGCGATACAACGCAAGGCCTTATCGTTATTTCTACGGTTGCGGCTTCAGACACCTGTTCGGTGACTCACTTCTCAAGATGGATATCAACGACAAGACGTTTAAGGTGAGGTACATGATATGTGTGGCCTTCCCTATGATGCAACTTGCAACCTTTACAGGAACACAATCAGTATAAAACAGAAATTGGGACGCTTCCTTTGCTTCACGCATTTGGTTGGGAAGTGTGTGGTTGTTTGTTGCTGCTCTAAGAAAGCACGATTCATGCTCATGTGACCTCAGGTGTGGTACCAGAAGGGTCTCTTCCCATCGGAGCCGGTGTTTGTGCCCTCACCGGACGCCATGGAGGAAGATGATGGTGTCATCCTCTCAGTGGTTCTCTCCCCCTCGCAGGTAAAATGTATACACCACGAATATTGTTTAAATGTGCAACTTCAGCTTTTGTTAACTGAAAGTCATCGACATTTAGATTTAATCTTCACAAGATAACATCACCGCTGTGAAAAAAAAAACACATCCACCTCCACAAACATAAACTTTTTGGGTTTTTTTCTCTCCAACATTAGAATAAAAGCACATTCCTCCTGGTTTTGAATGCCAAAACATTTGAAGAGATGGGAAGAGCCAACGTGTCTGTCAACATGCCCTACGACTTCCATGGTGTCTTCAACGCATCTGCTTGAAGAAGTCTGTTACAACAATGCCAATAATAATTTTAATAATCATATTATGGTAATTAGTCCCTCCAGGAATCTGCAGAGAAAAGGTGTTGATTTCCGTGAGAATCCTGATTCTGCGGAGAACAAATCTTGATTTAGCGGCCTGAAAGTTGATTCATAACTCATCATGCAACACAAAGTGCTTCACGTTGTTAAAAATCAACACCTCACCAAGTTAACCAATGGCCATCCCACCACCCACAATGACCCAAAGCACTCATATCCACATAGACAATACAAAAACATAAAAAGGCAAAAGAGGAGCACATTAGTAAAAAGAGCAAAAGAATTGTTTTAAAAAATTATTTGTAAAAGCAAAAACACTGTGGAACATTCTGGTAATAAAATAATCAACATCTGTATTCGCTTTGACACTCTTGGGCATTTTTATTTAATGTTAATTGTAATGATAATGATAATAATACATTTTATTTTGATCATTTATAAAGTACCAAACAGTATAAGTTTGAGGCTGAACAAGTGATAATCAAAGCAAATGTTTGCGTAAACTCGCCTTTTTACCAGGATATTTTTAAACATAACTGCATACAGCATGATCCTAAATGTAATTCAACCAAAGTGACAGTTAATTAATTACATGTAGTAATTATGTGACGTCATCTTTACTAGACGTCTCCATGAATTGAAGAGAAGAGCGTCTTTTAATTTCCCCCAAGACAATACTACCACCCCCCGCATCGCTCATCTGTTGATATAAGATGACAGAAAATGAGCCCCTACACGTTGGCGTTATTAAAAAAAAAGAAAACAACAACTCAACTCGGATATGTATGTATTTCTGTAAACATTGCCACTTGTCATCGTCTGTTTGCCCTATGCGCATGCGTGACGCATCATACGACGTTCAGTTAACGATTGATGTCGCTGCTCTGCCAAAATATCCTGCCAAAATGACACACTTGCTACCAGAGTCTGCCGAACCCTACCCGAGCATCCGTGAGCAAGCAAGAATTTGCAAGGCGTGTACCGCGGATTCCTTTGGGGACTAGACTAGCCGTAATGCAAAAACACTCCGTAAGTATGATTTATTAAGGATATAATGATGGTACTGAAATGATTTGTTGTTGTATGCTTTGATGATTGTTGTACTGCTCTGTTACCAACTGGATGCAAATGTCCTGTACACAGCCTTTGCACAAGTATCAACTTGTCAATTAAGCCTCACCCAGGTAATGCGATGAAAACCTTCCTCGTGTAAATGTGTTTTGAAATAAATATTCTTTGAATGGTTGTCCTTTTTACTGTCTTTTCTTTGAAATTGAGAACGTCCCGTGCTTGTCTTTATTTGCACCCATGCACAGAGGAAGTATTCTCCTACTTTAACAGCCAAAAATGTAGAGCAAAAGCATTGTGTACGCCATTATCACAGCAATTTGTCATGTGATGAATTGATTTATTTTGATCATGTAGCATGAACACAAAACTATTTAAGACTAGAAAAATTTACAATGCAATTTTTTCTATATTGAAACACCTTGTGCCGTGAGTATGAGAAGTAAAGGAAGATGTTAAAAACATTACCCAAGATAAATTATACTGGTCAATCAGAGATGGATTTTTTTTTACTCTGATTTAAAAGTTGTCTTTACTTTTTTCTAGTTTTGAAATATTTTCATTTTCAAAATCCACCCATTGCTGAGTAATTCATAAATACTACTGAATATACGACATATGACATACTATTATTATTATTATTAAGCTTGTGAAATTCTGATGCACTAGACAGGAATAAATTAAAACATTTCTAAGTGCTAATCAAAATACATGTATATTATAATACAGTGGATAAAAAAAACGTTTATACACCTCTCTTACATTGTTCAGTTGTTTTACAGCATTCACAGAAAATCATTTTTATTGAAAATTAGTCTAAAATTTTGTAAATTTTGTCTTTAGCATATTTACCACTACTGGAGTAATCCAAAAGTAATTGAAAGCAATCCAGTTTCATTTATCATTATGCTACTCGAATTTCGTCACCCACTACACGAGGGGGGAATAAATAATTAAAACGTGTATTAGAGAATAGCTTTTTTAAAATGATTATCCCAATGACAGAATGAAGAAAACACCGCGTGACGAACAGAGTCAGACAGCAGCTGAAAACGAATGCACAGTAAGCATCTGCTCGTGGTACCTCATTTAGGCGCCATGGTTACCATGCCATTACGTAAAAGCATCACGTTACATAACCGTGCCGCACCGTGCTCACTTGCTGCACCACTCCACAAGCGTCTGGCTGCGTGTCGCACTTGTTCTCCTTCACCAGCACGGACATGGCTCCAGTCAATAATGCGGGTAAGACACGTCTGTAATCTCGATTATGGCATCACAACGTCGTACGTGTAAATTAAATCATGGCTAAATGAACGTCCGGGCTGAGATGGTGACTTGCGGAATTTTCCCATCACTGGCTCCATATGGAACGAAACATGCTTCAGACATGTGCTGCTTTACCTTAGGCTCCTTGCTGTAGCTCGCTCTTGGTGAGGAGAAAGCATATGTCACTGACGCTTTTTCTTCTTGTTACTGTACTGTACATATTTAGCAATGATATATTTTTGTCCCAGTGTCAACATGGACATGGTATCCATAACTTATGTGCACGTTTAACACACGTATTGCCAACGTAAATAAACAGGAAAAATCTGTGGAAACTATTACAAAATGAGCAATGCATTACAGTTTTTTATTTTTCATTGAAAATATCTCCGTATGGATAATTGTGAAGGGGGCAGTCACTTATAAAGAGACTTTGGGAACACCTTGTATAAACTATACTTTGTGTTTTGTGTAGCCAATACTTTCTCATCCCACTTTGTGTGAAGAACACAGATGTCTAATTGCATTGCTGTTCGGTAATGTTGAATTAAATGATTTGAGGTTTATTTCCCCATTCTTAAGTGTTTTGGTAACTCCATGCTGTATGTGTATATGTCACAAGTTGTGTTGAACTTGAACTTCACTTAAACTTTATTTTTTTATGCAACCCCCTCACCCCCCCCAAAAAAAAAAAACTAAACAGATGAACTATGCCATTTGGATTACCCCTTGCACGCAAAGAGTCTCAAGATGAATTCAAATCAGATGTCTCTACTCCTCACGTTGCTTTTGAGACCTGTCTTAATGCTGCAAAGCTGGGCAGCACATGTGGATCCCTAATGTGAGGAAGCGCTTCACTCCCCGGAAATATTCAATACATTTTTAATATCAAAATAATACTATCTAGATTTTTGTTCTGCAGTTGCTATTGTGCAACACATTATTCAATACAAGAATTTTCACTGGCACAAAAACTGGTTTTGTCATAATAATTCATGTCTCTACATGCACAGAAGAGAAGAGTTTTTCCTGGTTGTGTCATTGGATATGAGATTATCAGATATGGGAATGTTACTTTTACTCCTACCTCTCTATATGCTTATTTCATACCTTATATGTCTATAATGTTATTGATAGTGGTCACACAGTTACCTTCAAAAGGTAAGCTACTTTACTGATTAATTGCATTAAAGAGTAACCACGTTAAAAAGTAATCCGGGTACTTTTTAAAGCAAGAAATCAGTAAAGTGATTTGATTTTAAAAGTATCTGATAAACATTACATTTAATAAAATTTCTTTTTGATTAAAAATAAAATAAAGAAGACCTTTTTGACTAAATGATAATTAATCTCATTTAAAATAATGAGTATCTCCTGGATTTCACTTGGCATAAATGGCCTGCTTGTTTTAGAGTCCTTCTCGGTTTCAGTTAAGATAAATATTTTTAAAAATAAAATGTATACAGTCTTAAACTATCCATCCATTATCCGAGCCGCTTATCTCCTCACAAGGGCCGTGGGCACGCTGGAGCCTATCGCAGCTATCTTCGGGCAGGAGGCGGGGTACACCCTGTACTGGTTGCCAGCCAATCGCAAACGAACCATTCACAATCACAAACATACATAAGGACAATATGGTTTTCAATTGACCTACAATACATGTTTTTGGAATGTGGGAGAAAACCGGAATACCCGGAGAAAACCCACTTGGGAAGGCCAGAGCCCGGATTCGAACATTACACCTCTTAACTGTGAGGTGGACGAGCTAATCAGACTTCCACCGTGCTGCCAATATTAAACTATGAATGCATAAATGGTAATGTTTATAATGTTTAATGACATACTGTTATTGAAGCTAAATAACACCCTATTGTCTGCACAGATTGTGCAACAAACATTAGTATTTTTGTTTTAAGCTGACACAAACTCAAAATAGTGATTGTACTTCCATCTTGAAAATGCAAATCTCCCTCTGTTTATGTTGGATGGTATGGACACGTGACGAGTCGTTGACGCTCCAACAATATGACAATACGCATATGTGACATCACCCTCTCAGTCGGAAATGTGAAATTGAACACTCCCACAATGTCTCCGTACGTTGAAGCTGTAAATCAGAGCTTTCTTTTCTTACGTGTTCCGTAATGTACAGCTATTTCTTGAGTGCCTTGAGGGGTGTTCGGAATCAGCTTTCCTCATGTATTCCTGTATTATTCATTAAGTATTAGTTCCGTGGAATGCACAACGCGTGCGAGAGGGTGGCACCATAGCTGAGAAGTATGTGCTGTTCATTTAAGTCTGCTTAATGCTTAAGCATTGTTGCAAAATGAAGGCTGTTTATGTCAACAATTTCATTGTGAAAAGTGCTACTCTTTCAAATCGTGAGCTCTCCTCCAAGAAGAAATATATTCTACGGAGTAATGTTTTGTGACATTTCAAGAGTAATTGCCTGATCAGTTGACTGGGAAAAGTAATGTGTTAGATTTGTCATAACTTGAAAATGTGCCCGTTTTGGAGTGACACATTAGCATTAGTTACTAAATAACAGGTTACTGACGTCACTTGTTATTGACGAGACATTTGTGTGTGCAGAAAATGCCCACAATGAGGTAGAAGAAGGTAACACTACAAGACCAAAGGCTTTGGAGACCATCGCTCCCCTGGTCCGCTCTGTTGAGGAGACCCCTGATCCAATCCCTGCCGAGGTACAAGGGACCATCCCCCACTGGATCAATGGCAGCCTGCTCCGAAACGGTCCGGGCAAGTTTGAGTTTGGAGACACTCAGTGAGTTCGAACATTATATATATTACATTTTAGTTGGTCTTTTGCTGACTCTTAAAAGGCAGCATTCAGGTCAGATGGGTGGGTGTTAGTGGCCAAAAGGAGGGTCGCACACAGGTTGTCATTGAAACCACCGCCACTCTGGATCAGATTATATTTTTCCGCTTAGATCTTAAAATATGAAATATTCCAGAATGTGTGTGGAGTTCAACTGTGTCACTTGAACCACGCAGTGTAAATCCAGCCCTTATATTTCACACACCTTAATGCCTTTCTTCCATGACAGCTACAACCACTGGTTTGACGGCATGGCCATGCTGCACAAGTTCAAGGTGGAAAAAGGCCAGGTGACGTACACAAGTCGCTTCTTGCGCAGCGACGCCTACAAGAAGAATAGCGAGCGGGATCGCATCATGGTGTCTGAATTTGGGACTGTCGCAATGCCCGACCCTTGTAAAAACATCTTCCAGCGATTCTTTTCCTACTTTGAGATGATCAGTGAGTATTAGCTTCTCAATTGTATTATTGTGAGTACATAGTGTTTATCTTTTTCAGGGCAAAAACAAAAACAAAGCTTTGACTCACTCCTGTATCCATTTTTTGGGGGTGGGAGGATCCATTTTTTACCAAATATAATATAAAATTACTTATGTTACAATGCGGCAGCTGCATTTCCTAAAACGTTTGTTCCATTTTGTGTTTGCGGAAACTTTTATTTTCAACTCTATCTGTGAAAAAGACAAACTATACATTGTGTTTTGAAACAGAATGAGCAGCAGGAGGGGAACTAGAGTAGGGAGCAGACATTTGTTTACAGGTTTCTGAGATTAATGAACTTCAGAACATACAACGTATGCTAAAGATTTCCACTAAAGGAAACACGCTCACACTGAGTATTTGTCTGTTCCAGAGCCCACAGACAATGGAAATGTCAACTTTATCAAATACAAAGGAGACTACTATGTCAGCACAGAGACCAACCTGATGCACAAAGTGAACCCGGAGAACCTAGAAACACTCGAACAGGTACACATATACACTGTCGAGGACAGGGGTGTCTTCGAGGGCCGGTGTCCTGCATGCTTCCCATCCCTCCTGGCTGCAACCCACCTGAATCAAATGAGCAGGATGCTTATCAGGCTTCTTCGGAGCTTGCTGATGAGCTGATCATTTGAATCAGGTGGGTTACAGCCGGGAGAGATTGAAAGCATGCAGGCAAGCGGCCCTTCAGAACTCGACTTGACTAGAAAGTAAGATTCATTATATGCAACTTATCTGTAAATGTTTTCCATTTTCTGACCAATTGTCTCCAAACTGGTCAAGAAATGCCCACCTGTGGGTCAAAGATCACTCGTAACAAGGCCATAAAATTCTCCAATATGTCTTGTTTGAAAATGTCACAAATGTTCTCATTACACAGTAAATGAGTGTGTCTGTTTATTTTATTTTTTTTTTGGGGGGGGGGGGTGAGGGGGTGTATTTCAATCCTTTCTTTAATAATGCAGAACGCATTAACAACTGAATTGTGGATCATATTATCTGCTATGTTTTTTAGGTAGACTGGAGCAACTTTGTTGCTGTTAACGGAGCCACCGCCCACCCTCACTATGACCCTGATGGTACCTGCTTCAATATGGGCAACTCCTACGGAGGCAAAGGTAAGTTTTGCAGTCTTCCTTACCTTAGTTGCCAAAAACAGTTTCATCTGCCAAATCGGATATTCTCTCCATACTCTGACAAAGGGACTTTGGGCATTTTTCAGGAACCACGTACAACATCATTCGTGTACCTCCTGAGAAGTCGAACGCCCAAGAAACCCTGCAAGGCGCCAAAATTCTCTGTTCCATCGCGCCGAATAACAAGTCCCTACCCTCCTACTACCACAGCTTTGGTAAGTCAGTGCATTGCGGCTGGTACCACCGGTGTTTTCATCTGAACACACGTCTTCTTCCAGCCATGTCGAAGAACTACGTGGTGTTCATTGAGCAGCCAGTTAAAATCGACCTGATGAAGATTGTCACATGTAAGATGAGAGGCAAGGCGTTCAGCGATGCCGTTTACTGGGACCCCAAGCTGGAAACCGTCCTGCATCTTATTAACAAGCACACAGGCGAGGTGAAAGGTTGCAAAGTGGCTCAAGGGATCACTCAATTGGATTTAAGACGAATGCGTTCTTCTCTCGTCAGGCCAGCCCAGTGAAGTACTACGCCAAAGCTTTCTCCAACTTCCATCAGATCAACGCCTTTGAAGAGGACGGATTCTTGATATTGGATCTGTGTTGCTCCGATGACGGCAAAGCCCTCGACATATACTCCCTTCAAAATTTACGCAAGTCAGGAGAAGCGCTAGATGAGGTTGGCTCGACATTATGGAAACACAAGAACGCTCATTGTTTTTTTGCGTTAATGCTTTGCCCTAGAGATGGTAACGATGAATCGACAACTAACGATGATCAAATAAATCTCTAATTATTTTTGATAATCAATTAATCATTTAGACTGTTTTTATTCATTGTTTTAAATGATCCAAATTCTCAAAAAAATCAGCTTCTCAACACAAAATATGATTTGATTTCTGACATGTTATGGACCAAACCAGTAACTAATACAATTAATTTACTGGGACCAGTATGTGTGTGCATTGTCTGCCCATTTTGAAATAATGTCATGTTTTCGAATAAAGGGGTGGAAATTAAAACATGCTTTTAGATTAATTGATTACCCTGGTCAGCGAACTTTTTTAATCAGCGATTCAAATTAACTTTTCTTGATTATTTTTTTCACTGATTCCGAATCTGCCCTAATTTTCGAGGTTTTCATAATAATCATAATACCAACAATATAATATGTCATATATTTCGTAATACTTATGAATTAAGAGTTAGACTCAGCAGCTGGTGGATTTTTTTTCTGAAAGGCCATAATTAGTAATGCATGGTGAAATCTGAATTACGCAAGCTTTTAGAGGTCAAATTTAAAAAACAAAAAATTGAAAATACCTCCAAAACCTGATGTAGAAAAAGAAGACATTTTTTAAATCAGCGCCAAAAAATATGTTTAAAGAGAGATAAGGTTTTGTCGAAGTAAAATTTGCTCTTTACCAATGTTGTTAAATAATAATACTTACAGTACACATTTGAGAACAAAAAATTAGAGTGGAACACTTTTCATGTCGGCATGCAAGTCCACATCTGATTTGTTCCGACTTGTAACAATTTTGTCTAAAAATGACTTAACCACTGTACAACATAAAGATGCCTTTTTGATTTTATTGTGTCCGCTTTTAAAACAACACACTTGGCTGTTGTTGTTTTCATCCAGGTGTACAACAACATGAGCAGAGTTTTTCCTCGCCGCTTTGTTTTACCACTCCACGTGAGCGATGACACGCCGACTGATCAGAACCTGAATACTCGTCTTTCCAGTACAGCAACATGTGTCAAAAAGAGCAACACGAGGGTAGGTTGGGATTCATTTCCAGCTACTTAACTTTACTCACCAAAGTTATTTTTACTATTTACAGTATGTTCCCCTCTGAGGGTATTGCAGTCAATCTGTTTCAAGAGTCAGGAATGTAACTTGAAACAGGAATCAAAGTAAACGGATGAATTATAGCAAAACAAAAACTGTATATTTTCTCAGTTCCATCTTCAGTCAGAAAACCACAGCTAACAACAGCTGAACTTTCACGGAATCTGTTCTGACCACGCATGACATGACATTGACAATCTCCTCCCCTCTTTGTCATCAGATGTTCTGCCAATCCGAGGATCTCCATGGCGATGACCTTTACGAGTACGGCGGCCTGGAGTTCCCTCAAATCAATTACGAGCGATACAACACGAGGCCTTATCGGTATTTCTACGGATGCGGATTCAGACACATGTTCGGCGACTCGCTTCTCAAGATGGACCTCAACGACAAGACACTTAAGGTGTGTAGCCTTTCCCATGATTTAAAACATGACGCAGGGACAGAAAAATAAGACACTGTAATTATTTTTGACATAGCTGCAGTTATCGTGTAGTATAACGTAAAGCCAAATTGAATCAAAAGCAAAAATAGCTACTATAGGTGGAAATGGGACAGAAGTGAAACGCTATAAAAGCCAATATGCTTAAAACAGAAAGTTTGGTTAAAACCTAAAAAATATAAAACCTAATAAAAAATAAAAGTAGTGTTTATTTTAACAATGACCTAGAATTTTAACATTAATTAATTGAATATTAAATTAATGGCCTACGTTTGTTTTAATCTTAAAATGTCACACATTCAGCTACATGAGCAGAATGCAAGCGATGAAGCACTAAATACCAAACGGAATGTAAACAAAAATAAACTATTGTATGCATAACTGTAAAGTGTCATCTGGTTTATTATTAAAAATAAAATAGCAACAGCAAACGCTAATCCGGGGAGCAAATCAACAATGAAGCGCAACAAATAAAATCATCTGCAACAAGGTGACAAAAATGGTTGAAAATAAAAATTTACAGTAAAGATTTGAACAATTAGGGCCTGCAAATTATGTAAAAAAGTGCCAACGCTTGAAGAAGCCATTTTCTATTTTATTTATTTATTTATTTTCACTGTTGCTCTGGTTTTCCTCATTCATTTCTATGTGATCTCAGGTGTGGTACCAGAAGGGCCTCTTCCCATCGGAGCCGGTATTCGTGCCCTCACCAGATGCCGTGGAGGAGGATGACGGTGTCATCCTCTCTGTGATTCTCTCACCTTCGCTGGTAAGATCTTTAAAGGAAGGAGGAATAGAAAATATGCAGCTTTGCCGTTCTCTGAGCAAATGGTGTAAATTTACAAGGATCAATTTAAAAAAAATAAATAAATAATGAGATAAATGTGGCCCATCAGTGAAGGGTAATACAGACGCCCCCATTTTTTGGCGTCAAATTTAAGAGCGTTTAATATTTTATTTTTTTTAATTCAGGCAGCACTTTGCTTAGACGGTACGGTATGTTATAATGTATGCAGTGAAGTCCATTGTGCAGCATACAAATATGTTATAATGTAAAACACAATCATGAAGAGCTTCCAACTGAATGGAAGGAAAGAAAATGAGTCTGATAATTCTAATGTTTGGAAACATTTGCACAACTCTCCAAAGTAGAATTATACCACACGAGAGGTGTCTCTGCCGTTAATTGTTTTGTTTTGTTTATATGTCCAAACTTAGGATAAAGGCACATTCCTCCTGGTTTTGAATGCCAAGACATTTGAGGAGTTGGGAAGAGCCAACGTGCCTGTCAACATGCCCTACGGCTTCCACGGTGTCTTCAGCGCGTCTGTTCAATAAATATGTTACCGCATGTTTTCTCCCAAATTATATCTGAATGATATTAATCTAAAAATACTAAGTAAGTATGCTGACTGATAACTTTGATATGATGATGCTGGACTAATTTGCTGCTTTGTGCCTGACAAAGCTACTCTGCTCTGTTACCAATGCATGTAAATACAATTCCTACAGTGTCTTTTTTTTTTTAATTAAATATTTGTTACACAACTTTTGTATGAGCGCAACACTGCTTCACCTCACCCATTAAGTGCAACGAAAACCTTTCTTCAGTAAATGTTTTTAATCAATATCATTTCAATGTAGCACTATTTTTTGACTCTTTGTGTATCTTTTGTATAAAATTCTGCTACCATTAAACACCGTGTCATTGTCTTCTTTTATACAGTCAGGGAAAGTATGCACAGAGATGTCAGTTAATTTTAATTAATAAACCAATTATTTAACAAAATGAAAGATTTAATACTGTTTATTTTACTATATATATATATATATATTTCATTTATAATAGTTTATTGAAATTATAAGACTGCTGTGCATAAAATTATTATTTAATTATTATTGTATACCGTAATTGATTTTATTTTTTATGTTTATGTTTTATTTGATTGTTTTCAATAAACAAATTAAACAATTGTTCAATGAGATGGATAAATAAGGCAATAAAAACTGATAATTGACTAAAAACATTTTAATGAACAAATTTTAGGACCGATTATCATGATAACAAATAAGTTAGAATATTTGGTTGTTATATTTCAAAGAGTGGATACGGTGATCGCCATTGTTTGACTGCGACTGTTCAATACCATGACACAGACTCTTCACGATTCACTTTTGTACGTATTATTAACAATTATGGAACAAGACTATTCTGCATAGAGTTGGCTGTTAAACGTTTGTCCAAATTCTAATATGGAATTTCAATGACACTTGTTTTCACTTTACATGTACACCCCCCAAAAAAGGAAGGGCACACAATGTGATTTAACCAGCTTGGTTATCAGTCAACCAGTAACGTAAGCATTTACTCCCACGCTAAGTCACCAAGCTGGAATGGATAACGCCGGCGCGTGCTCAGCAGTACTCAACACTTTGGCGCAGTGTGACAGCACAATCGTATACATCTACCACTGCGAAAATGTCCAAAGTCAATAATGCAGGTAAGACCATTCCATTCTGTATACAACGTCATTTTAGACACTGTCCGTACGGTTCGATCTTTCTAATCGTGTGACAGGACTGTGATGATGGGACTTACTGTACTTGCTCGTCAGTGACTGCTTAATGGTCATATAGCTTCTTTACTCACTTATTCGATGAGTTTGAGTTCTCTTCATGATAGAAGAATGCGATGAGCGCATATCGGAGCACTCACTTCTCAGAAGGCGTCTTCCTGTGGCGCGTTATCTCATTAAGTGGACTCTCATGCTTTTCTAGTTAACTTTGTACAGCACCACATGCGTTATTTAATTTCCCCCCTCAGATGTTTTTTTTTATACATATATATATTTTCCCCCTTGCCCTCTTGTTGATTTTTAGGTCAGGGGATGTTGTTAATATTTTGTTAACCGTTGGCATGTGAAGTCCTTTGAGACTCTGTTGTGAATTAGGGCTATAAAAATAACTTTTACTTTTGACTTTATTGACTCGAATAATAAGTGGGGATTCAGAAAAAAAATACCTTTGCAAAACACAGGAGATGGGTTCCAAAAAAATAAAATGTCTATGACTATGTGAATCAGTAATTGCCAAAACATGAATATGTGGATGGTCCATGAACATTTAACACAATTTGACCAAACGTAAACTTTGAAACAATATTGGAAGCAGGTGACTTTTTCATGTGCACTCACACACCCTGCTGGTGAAAACCTTGATTGCTAGTTTTGGACTTTTTCAAATCCCTCAAGTTGATATTCAATGAAACAACCAGAAAATAACGCTCCTCTCCTGTTTATGAAGTCATGAAAGAATGAGACAAAACGTATTTTTATGTTGACATCAACTCATTGAATCAATGCTTGCACAATAGCAACTGCACCAGAAACAATCGTGTTGGTTTGATAATGAGAAATGTATAAAACATTTGTTGGGAACGGAGTGCTCGCTTACTTCGGAGATATGCTTGTGTGTGGTCTGGTTCTGCTGCATGAAGACAGCTTCCTAATGCAGAGTAATTTTCTTACAGATGTAATCAGAAATGCATTTATTTTAAGACTTGCATATAGATCCTTAAGGGATGATGTCAACTAGTGTTAATGTCAACGGAAGTGACAAAATGGCCGCCCCATGAGATGGCAAAAAACAGGTGGATTTTGCTGCTTAATTCATATTCCACAAATGCAATATTCATCGGAAAATTGTGTTTTGACTAGTGAAGGCACATGGAACATCACATGACTTCCCCTTTAAATGTAGACACATCAACACTATAAAAAATATACTGTAAGTGTAAAGCATTATTAGTTGTGCTACTTATCTAAACATAAAGATAAAGATAAAGATGCCCTTTAATAGTCCCACAATGGGGAAATTTGTAATGTTACAGCAGCAAAGATATATATCACACAGAGTCGGCGCCGTAATGTAGCCGTTAATGTATAACATTAGCAGCAGACATTCAGAAAAAGCATGCACATATACACAGTATAAACGTAAATACACAAATCCCCATGTATATACACACTTTCATCCCACAACCTATACAAGTGTAAGGAAAAACTCCTTATGTCTGTCCATAATATAGAAAATACTGCAATGATAAAAGTACTGTAATGGTAAAAGTACTGCACAACGAAAAAGGAATATCATGGGAAGTAATTAAATATTTCACAATTTTTTTAATATATAAATTTGAGATAACAAAAACCCAAAACCACTTCTGACTCTTCACACACATGCATATTTGATCCTATATAAATTTTAAAATGTTATTATTCAGCCATTTGTGTGTGTAAAAGATTTCCACAACGCTTCAAGACTGAAGGGTTTGGAGACCATCGCCCCTCTGGTCCGCTCTGTCGAGGAGACCCCTGATCCAATCCCTGCCGAGGTACAAGGGACCATCCCCCACTGGATCAATGGCAGCCTGCTCCGAAACGGCCCGGCGAAGTTTGAATTTGGAGACACTCAGTGAGTTCAATCAGTCCCCTGAAAAACAGCTATGTGCTGGGCAGGATTTACACTGTTGTTCCGAGCGCGGACAATGACAGCAAGAGAGTAAACAATATTAGACAATAGTAATAGCACAAAATATTACGGAGCAGGGGTGGGCAAACATTTTGATTGGCGGGCCACAGTGGGTTCGAAGATTTTACAGAGGGGCCGGACCAGGAGCAGATGGATGGAGTGTTTTGGTAACCTCAGCTCATTTGAGGAAAAAAATAAATTTAATTTTAAATGAAAGTGAACAAAAGCACTACAACAAAATATATGTCTTTGACACACCACAGTATTTAGAAAATAAAACATTAACACGGTTTATTCATTTAATTTTTTTCAAGTTCGGCGGGCTGGATTACAACGTTTAACGGGCCGCATGTGGCTCCCGGGCCGCAGTTTGCCCACGCCTGCTCTAGAGTAACAAGTTGCGGTGGCTGAGTGGTAGGGCTGCTAAATCTGAGTCGTTCACTGAGTCGGCATTCACGCTGACTTGTCTTATTTTTAGTCCTATGGCCCTTATTCTTCATAAACTATCGTATCAAATTCCACAATCCATATAAAATTGTGTCTAAAACCAACTAAATCAAACCTCTTAGAGTATTTTTCAATTTAAAGGCCCACACCTTTTAAGCCTTTCGTCCATGACAGCTACAACCACTGGTTTGACGGCATGGCCATGCTGCACAAGTTCAAGATGGAGAAAGGCCAGGTGACATACACAAGTCGCTTCTTGCGCAGCGACGCCTACAAGAAGAATAGCGAGCGGGATCGCATTATGGTGTCTGAATTTGGGACTGTCGCAATGCCTGACCCTTGTAAAAACATCTTCCAGCGATTCTTCTCTCACTTTGAGGTTACAAGTGAGTATTAAAATGTCATTGAAATTGTTGGGTTTTTCACTTTAAATGTACCAAAAGTTTGAATTAATTATCTGACTCCATTAATGGTTAACCAAACACGACCTACATTCATCCAACAATTATGCGCGCTCGTTTTTGAGAGAAAGATGACCAGGAAGCCGGCAACTTCACACGGGAGCGGATTTATTCCTAACAGGAGATCTAATACAAATCTGGGGCTCGGGTCCCTACCATTACAGCTCTGCGCGTCCCTGTACCCAACAGAGGACGAACCCCCCCGAGTTGCCCAGGATCAATTATACATTTCAGCAAACAAAACAAAGATAACCTACTATTCTACTATTGGCTATGTGTCATCTGCAGTTAACTTTAGCTTTCTCTTAGTGGATGTCTTCTGCCCGCAGGATGACGTGTCGGCTCGTCCAATCTCACACAGCAGCGCCTTGATGGCGGGAGGCCTGCGTCAGTACCCCCGTTATCAGAAGTGCGGCTCGTCCTGTACAAGAAATATCTGCCACCTACGCATTACACACAGCCTGCCCTGACCTTCCACTGCACATCGAATCAAAGCACAATCAGCAAATATCTTTATTGCATTAAACGAAATACATGTAACTTGTAGTCAATCGTATTAAATCCTTTATAGTCAAATGTATGAAATCCTTTAATCCCTCTCATGGCCTCAGTGAACTGAGGCCATCACCCCCGCAAAAATAATAGAAAAATAATCATAAAAACTGTAAAAAAATAAAAAATGTAGAATAATATATACAAGTTGTAATAGAAAAATAATAAAAACAGTAAAAAATAAAAAATGTAGAATATTTAAAATTTTATTCCCTCTCATGGCCTCAGACAACTGAGGCCATTACCACTTACTCCGCTGGACCCCATGGACCTTCTGGTTGCCAGAGGAACCGGCTCTGGGTCCGACAGGGGGATCATGTACTTGCCACTCTGTGGCAGCGGGCCCAAGGTGCGCTCGAGGGTTTTAACTGTAAGAGATCTGATACAAGGTATACAACAACATCCGCAAAGCACCATATAGCTGTAAATACTGCCACTGAGATTAATATAGAGCTAATCAGACCTTTCCATTTACCAAAGACATTCAACCATCCTGTCCACATTTCCGAATCTACACCTGAATGTTCTTTCATCTTTTTGTTCAAAGTTTGCAAACCTTCCAATGCCTTGGTGAGACGCCCATCTGGTGTCGTGTTGTTTGGTATGAAACTACAACATTGATCCCGAAATGTCCCGCACACTCCTTGTTTTTCAGCCAATAACATATCTAAAGCAATCCTATTTTGAAACGTCATAAAGTTTTCTGACAATTGTTCATGTACTGCCTCTAAAGCTTCTGTAGTAAAATTACTCAATCTCTGAACGTTATAATGAACATAATTTATCCAATCCACATTTTTGTTTGGGATCACCCTCTCAAACCCTGATGCGATTTGGTCTGCCAATTTGTATTCGTCCGGGACCCCTATTGGCACGCTTATTGCATCGATGTAAGTGAGGTCCCCCTGTTGTAACCTCTTTTTGTCTATCCAAACCGGACATCGGGATGACCTGATTTAATTGATCCCAATTTAACTGGTCCAAATCTACAGGCGTCACACTCACCGGCATAATTAAAGTCACCAGGGCACCCCTGCCAGAGGCATTGGTCGGCAGCCTGTCGTATAGAAATTTCCCACCATAACACAACCAGACGTCTGCACGGGAAAGCGGGGGTCCTGCTGGAAGAGACACATTCGTTTCACACCAATTCCACGGTATTTGTCCAATTGAGTGTCCTGCTCCATTCAACTTCAAACATGTAAAATCTTGCTTGGCCACCTTATTATCAATCCCTTAAATTCTCCAAATCAAATGTGTGATTGAATAATCTCGCATATATACTAATCTCGGGGTCTTGGTCACAAATTTTATGAAACAATATCACCTGTGCGTCTGTCAACCTGTCCTCCCGTTCCTCGTACATGACCGTCTGGTTGGAGTGGTACTGTAACATCACAATTTTTGTCTCCCCTCCATCTGTCTAAAAAAACAGTCTCATATATTATAAGCAAACATACTAAAAGCGTAGAAAGCAAGCCTATCATTCAGAAATAATAAGAAAAAGAACAGCCGTGTCCATTTTTATGTTTGATTTGTATGTGTTTCAATTGGTCAGTATCTCCCCCTCTCTTGACCTGCCCGTCCGGGCGGTCAACCTTCAGGCTCACCATAGCGGGGAAAGAACTCCGGTGCGGGTCGAAGTTGTGAGTAATAGAACCACTTACGACCTTTTGTATCTAATTGCACCGTACTTTCATTTGATAAATGCTTTCTGTTTAATTAATGTTTAACATATTTAGTAAATATGAACCTGCTAAATTAAATATTTGACCTTCTAAGTAAGTGTTTAAAATAATGCCAGCAATCGTTATACAATCCTTCAAAAAATGCATGCTAAATAATCGCAATAATACCATAATTAATTGTATTCAATCACCTTTTTCAATTTGTTTGTGACGCTTGTATCAGTCACTTGAATAATATATTTTAATTAACGTAAACCCACCAAATAGAATATCTATTTCAATTCCCAGACTGTTGTAAAAGCTTTCTTCGAATATAATCTTGACCGTGGCATCCTCACAGGCATTGCCCCCAGAAACAATTCCCGAACGTATAAATTTAGTTTTGATGATAATCACCAAAAGCAGTATTGGTTCGCAATAATGTTCTAATGATATCCAGCTAATATGGCACAATATTAGAATTTGGCTTCGCAACATGGACAAATCATTCCTGAATTAAATCAAATTTAGTTCACTGAGTTAAAATATCTAACTGTGTTTAGAGATTACCAATTAAGGCTCGAGCTAAAGCTCCAATTTTGACCGTTTTTTTTTTGTGTTTTTTTTTTCAAATCTTTAAACCAACCCAAATGAAATATAAAAATAAAATAAAAAAAAAAAAAAAAAATCCCAAAACTATAATAACGCAGATACCAAATTAAACCATTTTTTATGGGAAGAATAGGTGCTCTCCAAGACATAGACAGCTCCAAGACCGCTGCAGTCTTCACCTCCTATTGTCTCCGATTGGCTTAATCCACCTCCAGGCCGTGCCCACACTGATTCTGTCAACTGGGGAGGGTGTAGAGACAGTAAAAACAATCACGGAGCTGTGGAGCCGAGCCCCAAATCAGTCGGGCCCTGGGTCCACAACTCCTCTAGCAGAGACACACACACATAACTACCTCTTCCGAGTGACCCTTCTCGGGAAATTTAGAAATTTAGTAATGTTCCCAAAACCGAAGAATTTGTAGTCGGTACTGAAGTATGATATCCTGATAGTGACGCGGAGTATTCAACAACTATGGGGCCTAGATCTTTTGTATGATGATGCGCATCAATATTCAATGTGATTTGTGGCTCGGTGAAAGTAAACAATTTATACCATTTCCGCTGCTCAGGGACAAGGCACGCATGCGAGGCAACGCCGGTAGACATAACAAATATATAATTCTAATGCAAGATGTACTCATGACTAAATTTGGATGAATGCATTTTGATAAACCAAATCATATGTGCGTGATCATATTTACAATGTAATGTGTCAATTGGTGAATTGAATGGGTGGCGGTTGCTAAACCACACAGACCAGAGCAGGAACAGGGCATACCCACCGCGGGAGAATGGAGAACCAGGTTTCAGAGCTGCCCTCAGATGTTTCAGTTCAGCTCAGCCACTAGGAAGGAAGAGAGCACGACATATGCTCCCTCCGAAGGATAGGCACAGTCAAGTTCAGTCCCATCCGGAAATGCCACTCGAATTCCAGTGTTCATTCAGTCAATGGCAGTGACTCAGGCAATCTCGAGAGTCCCCATGGCTCACTGGGAGTTGCAGAAGGAGCTCATAGCTCGCCCCAGTATCCAGCACCATCGAAAACTTGTCCATCCACCGTCCCCGGGATGCAGGGACCTGGCAGTCCTCGAACGCTGAAGCTCCGCGGCCCCCTGTCATGGAATGGGGTACCAGCGGGTTGGTGTCAAGAGTGCGTTGGGAGTGGGTAACGGTGGCGCCCCCTGCGCTGGTGGAGCTCTGTGCGACAGGTATGGCACCGGACCAGAGGATGGCAGATTCCAGAAAGTGGCTCGGTATGGACAGCTCATCACCCAGTGACCCCACAACCCGCAGCAAGAGCACACCCCACTCACAACCCCTGTCTCTAACCACCCCTACCTCTGTTACCGCAATCATTGACCAGCCTGGTACGGACAGCCAGCCTGCTATGGCGCCACGTCACCCGAACCTTGCCTAGGAGCAGCAGAAGTGGAAGGAACAGGTGCAATGGGACCTGTATGCGTCAACGGCTGCATTAGATGCTCCCCTCCCTTTTTTCTTTCTTTTAATCTCTTTTGGCCTCCTAAACTTAGACTGATTAGCAGTTTTTCATTGATGGACTGTTTCGCATGATGTCTGCAACCGGAAGGTACACGCCCTTGTGGACGGCCCACTGGAACAGCTGTGTAATGACGACATTATTGGACGGGTCACTTCCGGAAGGCTCACTCCATTCGCGTCTCGCCCTGGCCACACAGACCAGGCCTGTCTCCCTCTTCCCCACCTGAAAGACACAGCAACATCGGCCCCAACGGGGCCCGAAATATCTGATGCACGGCACGGCCAATCTCACCTGAGGTGTCCCCATTCAGCCGATGACCATCATGCTGGTCAGCAGGTCTAGCCTCGGCCTCAAGAGAGGACAGTTCCTGACAAGTAAATTTTGTCCCGAATGTAACTCTCGCATCCCCCTACGGAGGACCTACCCTTGCATTAAGTGAGTAATTTTTCATAAAAACAGCGCAACTGCCCCACTTAACTGACATTAACTTCAAGTATCACCGCTGTGGTGCCGTATATCATGGAAAAGTCTAATCAATACAACGAAATTTTCCCTATCCTGTACTGGGTGTATGTTATCTAGTCGCGCACCCGATGTGAATAATAATAAAACCAGCGAGGTCCATGAGCAGGCTAAAGCAACAACTATATCTTAATCTGTTTCGTGGACCCTAAATTAGAATATCTTATATCTCCCTCCTTGTTGAGGAGAACCTCCGGGATGGGCGTGATGAGGCACTCTTTGAAGCGTTCTCCGGCCTTCTGGTCACACAGGTCACATGTCACCTTAAACCTGTGGAGAGAACTGGAGGAGTGGCACTTGCCAGTGAGAAGGGGTAAATTACCTCCCTTCTGAAACTTTCAGTTTTGCATAAATTTTGTGTAATAATGTCAATCAATCATTCACTTGATGCTTGAATTTAATTACTCCAATCTTTCTCCAATAACAATTTGAAAATCAATACTTGGGAGTGCAATAGGGATTCAGGGTGATCAGGCCTGTCCGCCCATTGCATCCCTAGTACTGTAAGGGCTTGTTGGTGTCCTCAATCAATTTTCTGTTTCTTTCCTGAGGCCCGTCCCTTAAACATTCACTCAAACCACATATGCATACAAAAACTTTTTCTTTCACACTTTCATTCACCAAAAGATACTTTCCAATTCCACACAGAGACCCCTCCCTTGGCGCGTCCGCCTCGATTCCACTGAGATTTGTGCTGGCAGTTCCTTAATTTTGCCTCAATTTAGCCAGCGTATGCCAAAATTTACAACTGTGGGTCTCTTGATTTTCCCATTCAGTCCCCGTGATGTCGTTTCTCCTGGACGTGGCTGACGATCCTGCACCTGTGACGTCAAACACCTCATAGATGTTGATGTTAGCAGTCTGGCATTTATGGAATGCTGTCATGTCCCTTAAGAGTTGTCGTGTCAGGGTTCGCGTCGTACAGTCATAAAACGTCTGTCGTCTACCTTTGTCACATTTAATACACATCAGTTAATAAATCATCTTCAGAACTATTTAATCCAACTTTATATTTGGTAAACCAATCTCCAATTGCTAGATATTTCCCGTTCTAAGGATTTTCTTTCAACATGATCCTAGAATATTTCAATTAAAACCTGTCCCAAAACCATAATCCCTTTGCTTAAAACTTTAAATCCTAGTAAGACTGGCGCTGTTCTGCTGTTCTTCAGGTGTCTCTTGTATGTTTTAGTGTTTTAGTTTATTTCTAATTTCCTGCTAATTGTATTCAGCTTATCTATTAATTACTTTATTACCTAATATTGAAAGTGAAATGTGCTATAGCAATTAAATTGTATATTCTTTATGTCCAAACAATGTTAAATCCCAACTCGCCCGCACACACAAAGAGAGAGAGAAAAAGAGAGAGAGAGAACATGAGAGAGTTAGGGGCAAGGGGATTGAAAAGGGTCTTAATGCTTTGAGTTGACGTTTCGATGCATGCCTCCTAGTAAAGCCGTTCGTTTTCTCTAGGACTAATTAACTCTACAAATTTAACAGGTCTTCTCAGGAGTAATATAAGTGGCCAGTGCTTATGTCACTAAAAAATCCTTAACAGCGGGTGACACATCAATCTTGCAAGGAACCTGCAGTATGACGTCACTTTGACCCAATCAAGGCTCATATTTTCTGATGGGGAACACAAATTCCTTTATTTACCTTTATTTATGCCAATGGATCCTTAAAAAAAATAAAAATTCTTCATGCAACATAATAAGAAGAATCAAATTTACAATGACCTTCAGAGAGTAGGCAGCCAAGAAAGTAAACAAAACTCTAGTAGACCAAACTACCAGCTACGTTTATCAGCCAAAGGGAACACAGACACACACACCCCCACACACACACAGTGAGGAGCTGAGTGTCATGAAAAGAGACAAACTGGGCTGTGAAGGGATGGGTTGTATGGAAACAAACATAGGGGCCGCGGGCCACTCAGGGCCTCAGTGTTTTCCCCTCCTATTTGTCTGGAATTCATAAGGGAAAAAATATTAACTCGGAAAAATCAAAAGTAAAATAAATAATATTATCTGCCAATAGAACAGGAACATTTTACGTGACCAGATTTAGAAAACTACTAAAATAATAGTAGGCCCATATCAATGACAATAGTCTCAAAATAAGTAGTCCTAACTAAACTTGTCAATTTTCAAACTGTAATATTCAGAACAGTATTCTTAAAACGACGCCACTCTGGATGGCCGCAGCCACGTGCTCACCAGCCGAGCCGAGCACCAAGTCACAAGCAAAGTGAGCTCAATCAATGATATAACAAAACTGAAATAACATTTGCCATTTTCTTTTTCCATTTTACCATTCCGAATCCATTTAGCTTTATCTTTTGCCTCTTTCAATTGTTTGAGGTCCTTCAGCATTTTCCTCTCTTTCTTTTGCAACTGCTTAGCCAACTGAATCATATCCCATGTGGTCATCCATTTGTAATTTCAACAACCCCTTCCGATACCTCTCTTTTGCTCTTTTTTTTTTTGTTTATCTTTTTTCTCCTCAATTCCACTCGTTAATTGCGTCTCCAACTTCACATAATGTCCATCAATTTCTTGCCTCACACCATCACTTTCATACAGTCCATCGGAACCGAGCCCCATATCCCACCTATCTCCACTCCTCCTGAACAATCCACTCCCGTGCGTCCCAGCCAAATATCAAACAAAACAGTCCAAATTATATCACACCAATCACACTGCTTACACTTGCACACAAATCGCGATACGTAAATCCCAGATTTTACACCGTATCAATACCACATATAGTCCCAGACTATTTTTGTAATAAGTAAATCCCAGATTTTACACCTTATTACGACTTCGCGATACGTAAATCCCAGATTTTACACCGTATCAGAACCACAAATTTAGTAATAAGTAAATCCCAGATTTTACACCTTATTACCGTGATACGTAAATCCCAGATTTTACACCGTGTCACAATCCACACTTTTAATATTTAATGTCCCAATTATCCCCGCTTTCCTCTGTTACATTTATTTTTCCCCAATTGTGCAGAATTCAGACATGTAGTAACAGGTATTCTGCTTACCTTTTAGATGTGGTACCACCAGAGGAAAACAGGTCTAAATCGGGATTTCCTTTCCGTTCAACAAGTCGTCACTTGGTGTGGATACGGGTCCCTGACCCTGGGTCCCAGACCCTGTGGTTCTCTTATTCGAAGTCTGTGGATTTCTTTTGTAGTCCTCTCCCTCTCATCACGTCGGGGTCGCCAAAATTGTTGGGTTTTTCACTTTAAATGTACCAAAAGTTTGAATTAATTATCTGACTCCATTAATGGTTAACCAAACACGACCTACATTCATCCAACAATTATGCGCGCTCGTTTTTGAGAGAAAGATGACCAGGAAGCCGGCAACTTCACACGGGAGCGGATTTATTCCTAACAGGAGATCTAATACAAATCTGGGGCTCGGGTCCCTACCATTACAGCTCTGCGCGTCCCTGTACCCAACAGAGGACGAACCCCCCCGAGTTGCCCAGGATCAATTATACATTTCAGCAAACAAAACAAAGATAACCTACTATTCTACTATTGGCTATGTGTCATCTGCAGTTAACTTTAGCTTTCTCTTAGTGGATGTCTTCTGCCCGCAGGATGACGTGTCGGCTCGTCCAATCTCACACAGCAGCGCCTTGATGGCGGGAGGCCTGCGTCAGTACCCCCGTTATCAGAAGTGCGGCTCGTCCTGTACAAGAAATATCTGCCACCTACGCATTACACACAGCCTGCCCTGACCTTCCACTGCACATCGAATCAAAGCACAATCAGCAAATATCTTTATTGCATTAAACGAAATACATGTAACTTGTAGTCAATCGTATTAAATCCTTTATAGTCAAATGTATGAAATCCTTTAGTATGCTCAACATACATACGGCTTATGGAGAAAATAACTGTTATTTTGACCTAGAGATGTCTACTGTTTGAATTTAAGGATTAAGACACACCACTTGGTCGCATCTAACCAAGTTATTTTACCTAATTTAACACATCCAGCTTAGTGAGCAGAATTACGGCAAAGGACATTTCAGTTTCAGTTTAGTATGGACGAAGGTTTGGAGCCTGGATGAATGGACTGAAACAAAGAATTAGTCAAAGTAAAATCTTGTACAAAGTCTTCAAGTGGGAAGTCACTGCTGCAAAGGGGAGCCTCATTCCATATTGTGAAACATTATCATTAAGTGTAGTGCAAATGGCAAAGTGTCCCAATACTTTTGTCAATGTAGTTTACCATCATTGGGGTTGCAATTATTTTCTTATTTTATGCTGCATGTACTCATAGATAAATCATAATTCAGTCCTAAAACGTTCACCGCATTTTCTCTTGAGAAAAGTGTGTTTTTGAACTCCGTCTCAGCATGATGTTAAACGCTACAGAGTTTCACTAAAAGAAATGTGCTCTCACCGTGACTATTTGTTCCAGAGCCCACAGACAACGGCAATGTCAACGTTATGAAATACAAAGGAGACTACTACGTCAGCACGGAGAGCAACCTCATGCACAGAGTGAACCCAGAGAGCTTAGAAACACTAGAACAGGTACAAATATACAAAGCCGACAAAGTAAGCGGTCATAAGTACAACACATCAAGTGATGACATAGCAGCCTACTAGGAAATAAACACGGCCGCTGTTTTGGATGAGAAGTAGGCCGCACCTTGACAAGATGTATCTTTCACTGTTCCAAAAGAAAGCCTCTTGCGTTGCTAGCACAACAGAAAACAAATGTGCAGCAAATGTGCAGCTCTGACAACAAGTAGTGTTCCGTTACGCCGCTATGCTTTGTAGGTAGACTGGAGAACATTTGTTGCTGTTAATGGAACCACCGCACACCCTCATTACGGCTCTGATGGCACCTGCTTCAATATTGGCAACTCCTACGGAGGCAAAGGTAAATCCGGTGCTTTCTACCTCAGCCTCTTCGCTTCACATCCAAAAAGTCTCACCTTGTTGTTACATGTCATGATTGTGCCCTCTTCAGGACCGAGGTACAACATCATAAGCTTACCTCCTGATGAGTCCAACGTTGAAGACACCCTGCATGGCGCCAAAATTCTCTGTTCCATTGCGCCCGACAAATTTTCCCAACCCTCCTACTACCACAGCTTTGGTAAGTCTGTGCAAGTAACTGGTACTGCTGGGCCTTTAATCTGAGCAACCCTCTGCACCTCAGCCATGTCGGAGAACTACGTGGTGTTTATTGAGCAGCCAAGTAAAATAGACCTGATCAAGCTAGTCACATGTAAAATGAGGGGCACGGCCTTCTGCGATGCCATTTACTGGGACCCCAAGCTGGAAACCATCCTGCACCTCATTGACAAGAGTACAGGCGAGGTGAGAGGTCGCAGTCGGGAATAAGAAATCCCTCAATGGGGTTTAGATTTAATAAAGTATTTTTCTGTCCTAAGGCCAGCCCGGTGAGGTACTACACCAAAGCTTTCTTCAACTTCCATCAGATCAACGCCTACGAAGAGGATGGATACTTGATGCTGGATCTATGTTGCTTTGATGACGGCCAAGCCCTCGACATTTACCACCTCCAGAACTTACGCAAGTCAGGAGAAGCACTAGATGAGGTCAGCAAATTTACTCATTGTTACGTGTGTTACTGCGTTGGAAATTATAGGATGGGAAGTTACAGTGGAACACTTTTCATGCCAGGCTGCGATTCCACATGCCCACATTTTCCAATAACAAATCATGTAACAATATGTTCTTTGGTCAATTTATAATCTATACACATTTTTTTCCATCCAGGTGTACAACAGCACAAGCAGAGCTTTTCCTCGGCGCTTTGTTTTACCCCTTCACGTGACCGATGACACCGTGACTGACCAAAACCTGAACACTCGTCCTTCCAGTACCGCCACATGCGTCAAAATCAACAACAGAAGAGTGAGATTTATCAAACCTGAGATGAATTATGGTGGCTGATTTTGCGTTTTTAAATACTTCTTCTTGAAGGCACATCAAAACCGGCACTGCTGTAACCATTACTGCGATTATTGTGAAGCATAGCAAAATGAGAGGCCTCGATCAAAAATTTTCTGCTCCTGTTAATGTTTCGCAAATGCTAGAAACAAAAATGATTGTGACACGTCTATTTAACAATAGAATTTTGCAGCTTCTGAATTATCAAGATGCTGACTTGGAGCCGGTCACAAGAAGGAGTCATGCCGCATCGCCAATGACCATATTTCTTTAAATACATTAAAATGAACATATTTCTGAACACACAATTTAGTGCCTGCTTTTGGGATCAAAATAATTTATGCTTTATACTGTATTTCTTCATTTTCTTCAGTCATGAACCTCTAGCTGTTGCCTAGCTGAATTTTCAGACTGAATATGCACGACAATGGCTCGCTTACCACCTATTTGCCATCAGGTGTTCTGCCAACATGAGAATCTCCATGGCGATGACCTTTACCAGTACGGCGGCCTGGAGTTCCCTCACATTAACTACGAGCGATACAACACGCGGCCTTATCGCTATTTTTATGGTTGCGGCTTCAGACACATTTTTGGAGACTCACTTCTTAAAATGGACCTCAACGACAAGAAAATTAAGGTGAGTAGCCTTTTCCATGCAATGCAAGATTGTCAACACGAATACAATCTGTATAGATACATAGAGGATGACATAAATCGACAAAGCCATCACAAGTTTAATTTTAGGGCGAGGCACATGCTTTAATGATTCAAAATGGCTAAAATAGAAAATAAATTCGTCAAAATCATGTTAATTAATTTAATTCACTTTAATCATGTTCGAAAGTGACTGTATTGACTCAAATGTCTATTGACTCTCACTAATCAATTGCTGTTCTGAGAAAGTAGTCTTCACGCCCATGTGACCTCAGGTGTGGCACCAAACGGGTTTCTTCCCATCGGAGCCGGTGTTTGTGCCCTCACCGGACGCCATGGAGGAGGACCACGGCATCATCCTCTCCGTGGTTCTCGCGCCCTCGCAGGTAAGATATTTAAAGAAGAATGAATAGTGTTTAAATGTGCAGCTTGTGCAATGTAAGGTAAAAAAGGTGCCAAACGAAAGATAGTGATAACATTTGAGTCAAGGATCTATATATTATGGAATCAAAAATGTTAATACAACATAACAGTTGGAGACTCATACCAGCACATTAAGCAAGGCACTACAAAAGAAAAAAATACAACCCTGTAATGGCTTTTGAGGGTCTGCACAGCAGTATGCTGTACTGTATTATTTTATTTTACTTAACTTCATGAACATGGCGTGATTGTCAAGGAAGAATTGGCAGACGGCACATAAAAAAAGGCAATAATTATGGAGAGATTGTGAATAATTTGAGGATGTGACGCTATATTATAATCATATGTCGTTTCCAAGAATAATATAATACAGGGGGCTCTTCGTTTATGATAGTTCTGACATACTTACTGTATGATCATTTGAGGTGATAAATGTTAAGAATTCATCATTATGTTAAATGTTTCAATTTAATTATGGCACACAAGTGCATTAATTCCACCAATTCTGACTTTACTATAATATGTTAATGATAAACTACAGTGTGTTTCAATTTTCAGTACATAAAAATTAAGGTTGTGTCGCCACCATCGGAACACAACTCCATCGTAAACCGAAGAACGCCTTTCATGTTTTTCTTTAGTTACTGCACTTTAAAGGCTGGATTGTGCAAAAGTCATGTTGTGCATTCAAATTAATATTATGTTGTTTTTTTTTTTCCAAATGTTGTTTTCTTGTCCAACATTAGGATAAGGGCACATTCCTCCTGGTTTTGAATGCCAAGACGTTTGAAGAGTTGGGACGAGCCAATGTGCCTGTCAACATGCCCTACGGCCTGCATGGTGTCTTCAATGCATCTGCTTGACTGAATCTGTTACAAGACGTTTTCTCAACAATAAAATTCAAAATAATATGAAAACAAAAAGATTAATTATAGTTCAGTGCGATGATTTGTAACTGATATGAGGACTGATTTCTGCTGGTGGTGCTACAGATAGACAGCTCTTTTATCAAACTGCTGCAAATGAATGTATTGTTTGCATATTCTCAATCCAATCTATGATTCTCTTGTACAGTGAGAGAAAGTAAACTACTGCTTAAAGGGGTGGAAAAAATGTCAAGAAAAGGTTTTGCTTACTCCATCAATACTGCAAATTGTGATATATTATTTTTGGCTTTCTTTCATGTTTTTTTTTTGGGGGGGGGGGGACGGGTTCATATTTGATTGATTTTGTGCAGTATTTGAGAGCTCAACAAAAGCCAAAATGGTATATCCATTTTCAACATTTGGAACATACACAATGCTCTGAGGGATGCAAGGTGGTCAATGTACAACCATTGACTGGAAGTTATTACGACTTTGTAATCAAATCAGGCATCAATTTCATTTTCCCTCCAAAAAGTTGTCCTTAATCTTTGGCAACCTTTGCGTGAATTAGCTTAAGGAGACATGGGGAATGCTGTTGGACTGCAGACTCTTCAGTGTAGTTTTATTTAAAGTTTTGTTATGTTTAAGCTTGCGCAAGTGAACAATAGATGAATCCAAGAAAAACACTCTTTTGCTCAACTAAACCTGTAGAACAGCTCAAATGGTTCCAAAAACAGCCTTTCCTCTTCTACAAGTGCAAAGTTCGTCATCACATTACCTGATACCTTTTTCGTCAAACGTAAAATTCATCAACATTGGTGTTATTTTTTTACCCCACAAACTGAAAAAATAAGACCACCTTGAGTTCACATTGTAGAAAAACGTTAAATGGAAGTTAAATGCAAACTCCCAAGAAGTAAACCTTTGTCAACACAGAAGGCATACATTGTTTAATATCATTATACCGAACAAAAATATATATGGAACACTTTTGTTTTTTTGCTCACAATGTTCATGAGCTGAGCTTAAAGAACTAAAACTCTCTATGTACAAAAAAGGCTTATTTCTCAAAAGCGAAATATTTGTTAGTGAGCATGTCTTCTTTGCCGACATAAAGAAAACTTGTATCTGGTGGCAGTGGCATTTATATTTTAGGCAGAATGCTGTGCTAGTGATAAGCACAACTGCCTCACAGCTCAGTGGAGTTCCTCCCTGTGCTTGAACGTTTTTTTTTCCTCATTCTAAAAGCACAAATGTTGGGGTAAATGAAAAATCAGCCGTACTTGTAAACGTGAGCGTGATTAATTGTCCAGTACGCCACCTCTCGAATGGATGGATATTTGTAATTGCATTATATCGATGGATATGTATAGAATCCCGTGCACATTTGAATTGAAATGTCATTCAACAGATGCTGCTTACGTAGCCCCAATGTGAATATTGGGCATATTGGTTTAGGGCATAGAGCATAGTCTTTATCATTGCCGTAATGGCATCATTTAAAGTTATTTTAAACTCACTGTTACCAAATGAATTAAAAATACCAATGTGCTAAAAATGTGGTCATTCAAATATGACTCACGCAACTATATATTATTAGGCTAATGACATGATTGCCACAGTATGCATGCAGTATGAGAGCATCTTGGGAAAAACTTCCTTGGTCCTTTGATGCAAAAAGTTTGAAAACCCTTGAGTTCATGAGATGATATTAATTTAAAAAAAAATACATACTCAAAGCATGTTTGTGGAGTTTCATAATCATGAAGGCCATGGATGGTAATCCACAAAGGTTGAATCAACGCAAGGGGTATTACTATGAGTGGGAGGTCCAAACATGACCGTTAGAGGGCAGCATGTGAACCCGCGCGTGCCCTCTATCCAACATGTGTGAGGAAATTGTGGGAGGAAAGTTCAAATCCAGGTGGGAATAAGACATTGTAGTGCATATTGAGTGTGAGTTTGTAATGCATTCAGTGGGAGAACATTCAACATCTAGGAAGTGGTTCTCAGTGGCTCCACTTACATTCAACTATTGCATTTAAGAGAAAAAGGAAGCAGTTGCTAGGGTGGCTTCAAGGGGGATCATTCAAACCTGTGACTCTTTAATAACGGGACAATCTGTTAGCCCCACCCGCTCACTTGAAAAAACACCAGAGAAGCATGGAACTCGTTAATTGCGTCTTAACAACCAAAAGCTGCCAGTGGAATTTTTTAGTTAAAGCAGTGTCACATTGAATTAATTTCAACAAATATCCCAGCAGGGGTGCAATGAGACTTTTTGGGCCCCTTGACAACATAATATATCACGCTCCATTAAATAATTACTATCGTGTTCTGGTGTGAGAGATCCTCTCATCTATGGGACAATGTTTTCATCCTAGATGGAAATTTGCTCCATGTCGTTGTACTCAGAGTACAAAATAAACCATTTAAAACATACATTGGATTAGGTATTTTATTATTTTATGCACTTTATAAATACCAAAAAATTATCATCTGCAATATGAAGTGTATTTATTAAAGGCACATTTTCAGTGAAAATATTTAGATAATAAATTTGTTACATTAAAACCCTAAAAAAACTATTGTTGCCAACAGAAGCATGAAATGATTGAATTTAAAACCAAAGTACACTCAGATTCAGCACAGATTTTCAATATTCTCAGCTCGGTTACATTTTGAGGCATGTGTGGCCAGACAACAGATGTGAACTTCCAAGGAAGAGGGGAAAAGTAAAGCAACATGAGCCAAACATTGAAAATCCAGCAGTCATCAGTGTTGCCGCCACGTCAATATTTTGTAGTTTTTCAAGGAGTAGAGAGGAGGCACTGTTACTAGTGGGTGGAACAGCATATACAGTATTAGGAACCTTTTGAAACACAGCAAACAACCAGAAATACTTGAAACTTAAATACACAACAAATAATTAGGCGTAATTAGTTAGACATTTACTTTTCACAATCTTAATGCAAACCTCGTAAACATTTTCTTTGGGTTACTTGAAGGCACAACATTGGGCAAGTCGAGTATCGGTACTCTGTAGACAAGGAATGAAATGTGAAAACATGTCACCTGGTATATGTTTGATAGTTGTCATTAAAATTCATTGATTATTCTCTATATTCTCTAAATTTGATACAAATTCAAACAAAAAACTGTGTCATGTTAAGAAATATTTAAAATGCATTTATCTGGATTCAAATGAGATTTGCTGCTTTCGTTGCTTCATGGCCCAAGTCAAACCAGTCCATCAAGTTTAACTGCAAGTAGTTTTGGCATTATCCTGTTCATTAACATCTACATAGTGTATAAAATCAAGGATAAAAACAAAAATAGTCTTTAAATAAAATGTGACTTTACCTTCCCGTCAAGTGAAATTTAACACATGCCAAATAAAAAAATTATCAATAAATGTGCGTCTTGAGTGTTAATTGCTAAGTAAATGTCATAAGTACCTCCAGAGTAATGTGGCGGATGTGTGAGTGATATAATTGAATTTTGCCTAGCAACAAGCGGCCACGGAAAGAGTGTGACCGTATAAAAGAATCGAAGTGATATTATCGAATATAACATGGATTAATTTGCTTATCATAGACCACGATTGCAAAAAAAAAACGTTAAAATTATTTTCCTTGCAATCTACAACACCAAACTTGAATTTTCTGCATCTTTGCCGAATTTGATTTAATTATATTGTTTTTGTACTTAACTGACAAATTCCAATTGCACTGTCAACATGAAAACTCATCATCTCAACTACAAAAATAAATGAATAACGGAATCTGCCTCTCACCGAACTCGCAGAATGTGTTTCAAATATACTCTCATTTAAATAAATTGAAATGATGAGGAACACAGATTTTTCATTGCGCTCCGCGTTCTCTTCTGATAATGCTCATTTCCTATTTGCACTCTGCAACCGTCGTCGATCTGTTTTCACTTACTCCATGACTAGAAAGCACGTGTGTGAATCTGCGCCCATCTGACCTCCAAGTACTGTATACTGTGAGTGAGACTCGTTGCACTCCGCATGTACATTATGTCTGTCGCAGCCAGTCAGATTCCCATCATCCATCCATTCTCTAGACGGCTTATCCTGGGGAGAAAGAGTCTGTCCCAGCTGTGGGAAAGGCTGACTTCATCCCGTACTGGTCGTCAGTCAGTCACAAGGTATGAGAGAGAGAAAAGCAGTCAATCTGAGTGGGAACCGAACCCATGCTGTCTGCACTGCAGTCAGGCGAATGTACCAGTAGACCACCATTGACCCAGTCGGATTCCCGTTAACACATAAAACATGTCTGACATATTAATCAGGTCTGCATGTGGGGGGTTAGCGCGGCTATTGCTCTCATTGGGCCGTGTTACGCTGCCTGCCGGCCAATAAGAGAAGATTGGCTTCTCTCCTTCTCCTAGCAACAACGCGCCTTTTCTCCACAGCGAAGCGGTGGGCAAAGCGACACCCCTAATTTGATATGATGAATAATTGCAACTTAATAGCTTTGCAGCAGAAGGCGGGAAGCGGCAGTTTAGACGTTTTAGCGTGGCGAGATGATACAATTTCAGTCGCTCGCTTCCTCCTCGCCCTCCTCCTTCTGCTTTCAGGCAGCTTCGAACCACCTTAAAGGAACAGCCCGCATATTTAAGGGCCTTATTTTTTTTTCCTTGTCCAGAGGCATTGTGGGTGATCATCTGTACTTGTTGACCTCGCAGTGCTTGAATGGTGGGGCCTCTCTCAGGAGGGAGAAGGAGTACCTTGGCACCGAAGCAATGCTGGCCTCTAAGCCAGTTTTTCCCAAGCTTTATTGAGCCAAGACACATATTTTACATTAGAGAAGTCTTGCGGCACACCACCAAATAAAAACATCACAAAAATATATGTACCAAAATAACGATGATCTCATCGTAGTTTAAGCACAAATGTACTGCATGTATAATCTGGGCCTGTTTAGTTGAACACAGAGCTATTTTTGGACCATGTTTTGCTTGTTGGTAAAGCTCAAAGATGCGCAACCGGTGGCCAGCGGCCACACTTGAGTGTACACTTGTTTAATTAATAAAAAAAAGAACATTTGTTTTTCTCCCCCCAAAATATATATTGATATGAAAAAAAATATGACAAACCTTTATTCGATACACGGTCTTCAGAAATTAGAGGAATAACAATATAGGGGAAGAAATCCCCCCAAATATTAAAAAAAAGCAAAAACACGAAACTATATTAAGATAAAAAGAACATAAAAAACCTCAAACATCCTAATCCACAGGTATCAGACTACGAATATACAGGGATAAATTGTAATACTGTATCACCAGTCGCCACTAGATGCCTTGGCTATGCTTACACTAGATCTTAGACTGCTCTATAGTTCAATGTGAGTAGGCCTAATATTTATTTTATTTTTTCAATATAACTCAATAATATTAAAATTTTGAGTGAGTTGATTTTTGCAAAAAAATGTACAAAACAAATTCTCGCACTCAGTTTGCTGTTCAGCAGTTTTGTGCTCTCCTTGAATGGTATTTTTTTTTTTTTTATGCAAAAAAGCCCTTTTAGCTGGGAAATAAATTACATGTTCCAGTAGTTACTTTGTTATTTGCTCCAAAACTGTTGTTGTTGGGTGATGATTGTGGATCTTTTACTACGTGCATTGGTATTAGTTTTTTCAAAATGAAGTATATTAAGAGCACATATTTTGCACATTTTGTCCATATGTAATTTTTGTCATCCATCTGGTTAGGAAGTAGGTGATTCAATGTAGCCCCCCAGTAGCACTGATGAAAAAATTAAGATGCTAAAAAAATTAAGATACATTAGTGGTAATGAATAAGTAATCATTTTCAAACCAATTAGGTTAAAATTGATTATTTTCCACAGCACACCTGGTGACATTGATGACAACTTTGCACTTTTCTTTGTCATCTTTTCTCCCCAAAATACACAATTTAGCTGAAGTGATTTGACTTTTTTAAGACGCAAAATGTCACTCATCTGATTTCCCTGCGTCACGGATAAGCGTCAGGCTTTCCACAGCGCCACAGAAGTGGGGGGAAAAAAGGCTCAATTTAAGGTGGAAACTTGGTTGACTAACAAATCGGCCGTCAAACAAATTTTCCACACCAAAGTTTCTTGTGTGTTATACAACAATAAAGGAAAAACAATTTGAATATAATTTGAGAGGGGCTCTTTCAGCACCTGTTGCCACGCTGCAAAAGTGTACTTCACGTGGCGGTTTGACCCCTGACCCCCATCACATTCCTGCCGTCGCCCCACTGGGGCTCGCGGGGCGCAGTGCACATATTACAAAGTCCCCAAAATGGCCTCAAGGTCCAAGTAGTTCACAATTTGCAGTAAGCTTGAGTACTTTTTATTGATTCCCAATCACATTAGTATACCCGGAGAGATTGTCGTAATATCACTTAACTGGTCAAAATTTTTATTTTTATTTTTGTTGATCTATTTACGCAAGTGATGTATACTATTGACAGAACAGTTGAAGGCTCTTGCACAACATGGCAGAAGGTAATATAAACATCTCTATGCACCTGCTGGCAAGCATACAACAGAATAACAGCTTTAGTAAATTTGTGAATAAGAACATCGGCATCGTCTGGTGTAATGTATATATTTGGGGACATTTTTGCTTGGTGATGCTCCATGACACTTTGTTATGTAAACTACTGCATGTGACTTGGCTCAACTAAGGTTGGGAAACACAGCATTATGTGGAGGTTATTTGATTGGAAGACATTTTGAATCCAGAATCTGCCCTCGGCTGGGTTTTCACTGAATTCTGATTTTATGCCTATACCAGGCGTCGGCAAACTACGGCCCGGGGGCCACATGTGGCCCGTTAAACGTTTTAATCCGGCTCGCCGAAACCTTGTTCATGTTTTATTTTCTAAATACTGTGGTGTGTCAAAGGCATATATATTTTGTTGTAATGCTTCTGTTCACTTTCATTTAAAATTAAATGTTTTTTTTCCTCAGGTGAGGTGAGGTAACCAAAACACTCCATCCATCTGCTCCTGGTCTGGCCCCTTTGTCAAATTTTCGAACCCTTTGTGGCCCGCCAATCAAAAAGTTTGCCCACCCGTGGCCTATACTGTTTCTGATTTTTGATCTACATGCATTCAGTTTTTGTAATGCATTTTTAATGAGAATGATAGTACTCTATAACAAAATAATACATAAAAACATATTGCCATGACATAATTAAATTGTATTAAAAAGAGTTACCGTTTTTGTCACACTTTCTTCCTCGATGCACATTGTGCTGCTCATTCAAGTGAGCATGCCGAGGTCACCTCGTGACATTGTAAGACAATGCATATAGTGTCCTGGAGACTTAGCTCCTCTCTCTGCTTGTCCGCATGGCAGTAACATCAGTTCTCCCCCAAAGATCATAACGAATATATGCCTGAGCGAACTGTTCTATTATTGGTGGTATTTCACTGTTTGTGTTCATACATCTATTGTTTAAAGCAGGGGTGCTCACACTTACAGCATGCGAGCTACTTATAAAATGACCTAGGCAAAATGATCTATCTACTATAAAAATGCAAATTTATATATATATATATATTTATATATATATATATATATATATATATATATATATATATATATGTATATATATATGTATAGAGGGAGAGAGAGAGAGAGAGAGAGCGAGCGAGAGAGAGAGAGAGAGAGATTTTTTGTACAATGTATGTAGATGTAGCCAATCTCGGTGGCGTCTTTCGCTTTTCAGGTAAGTTGTCCGAAAAATGACTGCTGTCCTGACAACTGGCTTTTTAATTCCTTCACCTTTCTCTTCCTCAGTTTGTTTTTCAGTGGAAAGTCGGTGTCATATTTTCCATGAACAATCCGAAAATCCCTCTCCACATTTCCCTTCTTTGGTATTGCGATGGTAGACTGGCAGATGAGGCAAACGCACTTTGAAAATGTCATCGTGAAAAACAACTCCTCCTCCCATTCCCGATTAAAGTGATACGTTTTTGTCTTCTTACTTGGTCCAGCACCCCCACTCATGTTTATACCCCCCTTGAGTTCAAGAGAATAAAACGAGGGCTTAAAATTGGAGGTAACCAACTCGCTAGCTTGTTAGTTGTGCTGCACTTAGTTGTTTTCGCATGCATGGTGACCTATGTGTCACAAAAACAAATTCAGGTGTCATCTGACTGGGTGCCCTGTATCAATCACATGACGGATAATGATAGGCTGACGTCTATTTTTTAAATCATGCGATCTACCCATACCACCTTTGTGATGGACTGGTTGATTGCGATCGACGTAATGAGCACCCCTGGTTTAAAGGGTAACAACACTGCCAGACAGATGCTAACTGTTAGCCCATGTACCGATATAGAGTTTCCCATTGTGTGTTAGCAATGAAGTAGCAGAGGCTATCTGTTTGTTTTAAATGCACAACGCGAAATTCTCTTTGTTTCATGTTTGGCTTTACAGTAACCTTCAGCTCACAGCCTCTTTTTTTAAACTGACACTTGTTGTGAAGTGAGCTCAGTCACCTGCTTCCATACGGTATCGTATCTCAAGATTATGATTGTAAATCAAGGGTATTTTTGAACAAGACATTTTTTTTATTCTTAATGCAAAGTTCAGGTAATAATCTGCAGAGAACCTCTGCATAGTTGATGAGAATAATGTAAGTATGATTTTTCAAAATAGTGTAGGTTAATGAGAGAGCGTGAAGAGATAGCTTGGACATCACGCTATGTATTAATTGTTGGGCTCTCTGACCTTATATCGAACTTGCAAGACCTTGCAAATTTAGCATATTACCTCCCAGTGGTTCAAGGTCAATGAGGGTGGTATGCAGAAACTGTATAGCAGGCTGAGAAGCAGACAATTAACTACACATATGACCCGGCGCCCTTTTTCGGCATCCCTCATCCTGCCTCTCAATTTTCTAACAGCAGGAGCGACCCCCCCCCGCAAAGCTCATTTAGGCTGCTTTCAATGAGGCTGGACGAGGAAAAAAATGCTCCCTGTCCCTTTGAAGTGTGTTCAAGTGTGCCGTCCTGCCCGGTCCCGCCTCCTGTCCAGACCACTGGACCGTTAAGCACCGTTCAACCTTACGTGACCCTTGCTCCACACACCCGCTGTGGGCGCTCAAATTTGGCAGTGCAGCGTTAACACAAGCTGACACCACAGATTAGCCACAGACATCAGGAATGCTACAGCCTTTTGGTGCCACGTGGACTTTGGCCAAAAGAGCCATTGGCTGCAAAGGCCACGGAAGAAAAATGGACACGCAATTCTGTTCTTCCAACATTGTGGCAACAATTGGGGAATGACCCGATTCTGTTCCGGAAAGCTCTATAAAAGCATGCGTGCGATTTGTTTGGTGTGGAACCCAATCAAACTTGTTTGGAGTGCACTACAACAAACTCTGTGGACAAATACATCCATAGACACTCCAAAATCCTGTAGGAAATTTTTAAGGAGCTGTTGGAGCTACACATGTGGCACCAACTCTATATTTTCTGACACTTCCACTTCCACTTGTAGTATACACATTTGTCAACCACCTGACCCCCTGTTGGTGATTGGTTCAGATCAGGAATCTATGTGAATGAAAAAAAAAATGTAAACCCACCCGAGCATGAGGAGTCTATGCAAACTCACACACGGGAAAAGTTGGAGCAGAGATTCAAACCGAACTGTGAGGCAAATGTGCTGCCCAGGTATGAAACAATTCAGTTCAATTGAATTAGACAAGCAAAACGTAACTAGCTAGCAATGTAATATCCAACATCATACAACAATACGCTGATGTTTTTGTATTCATAGTTGGAACAACATTGCCGCATACCCCAGCTTACCAAATAAGTATGCGTGACATTTAGAGTTAGAAGCAGGAAGCTTGAATAATGTTTGGATCATGTATTTTTACAAAAGCACAAATACGCAATGCCCTATCACATCAAACACATTCAAGTTGAAAGGATTTGTACCAAAAATAAAGCTTAATCGCCCCCTGAGTGTTGAATCCCTCCTCATCCTCAGACTCTTCTTGAGTAATGTTACCTTTGTGTCGACATTCATAGCAGATCAGCAACTGACCACCTCTGAGGATTTAGCTCCTGACCGCACTCAGTGTTTCTGTGATGTGCAAATAAACACTGAGGATTGAAATTCTACCCGAGTCTTTTAGAATTCATTCTATCATCAAACAGGGGAAGGTGGACGCAAGCCCTGACGAAGGCAGAACTGCTTAGTAAGGGGAAAAGGGTTAAAAGATGCAGGCAAAGTGCAGTGGGCCCACAGTGGGGGTGGGGTGGATGGGAAGGGAATGGGGGGAAGCGAAGAAATGGGTTTTCCTTCAGGTCCACAATCACATACGGGGGCCCAGTCTCATTTCTATGGCAACCTGGGGGCTATTATCATACTTTAGCTTTATTAAGAAAGGACTTAGGTTGACGGAGAGTTTGGGGGGGGTCATTGTGGTGGATTTTCTCTCTTTACAGCAGGAATACGGAATGAGACAGCATGAATGAGTATGAAAAAGACTTTGCAATGGTGAAAGACACTTACTGTATTAGAGCTTAGAAAGAAAGGTATTTCCTGTTGAAAACCTTAGTTTCATTGGACGATAATGCATTTTTACTTTTGGTGTGTTTTTATAAAATTTTAAAACCAAGGCAGATTTTTTTGTGGGGCCAAAATACCAAAAAGTAAGCTTGGCACAAAGGCCACACTGCTCCTCACCGAAAGAACACCCTTCCTACATTGAAGTAATGTGGTGGCAGCATCAACCTTAGATGTGTTTTTTTCTTCAGTTGTAACTGGTGTCTCAGGGAAAGTAGAAAGAATTATGAACAGTTTCAAATAGCAGTCATTATTAGCACAAAACCTTAAGGCTTCTGCCTCGAAGCAAAAACAAATCAAATGCCAGAGAAAACCTACTGGAACATCTGAGCTTTATTTTACGTTAGTTAGTCAGATGCATTTTAAGCGGTGGCACTTGCGCGTTGACTATGGGCTGATATTTGTGCCACTAGAAACTGAATATTTGAATTGAAGACTGAATATTTGAATTGAAGACTGAATATTTGAATTGAAAACTGAATTATTGAATAACAACAATTGTATATGTATTGTTTATTTTAATCACAATTTTCCATTTACAATTCATGTAATTCAATAATTCAGTTTTCAATTCAATAATTCAGTTTTTAATTCAAATATTCAGTTTTTAATTCAAATATCCAGTCTTCAATTCAAATATTCAGTCTTCAATTCAAATATTCAGTTTCTAGTGGCACAAATATCAGGCCACAGGGGTGCCTCTAAGATAAGCAATGGATTCCAGGTACGTCGATCTTCTTTTCGGCCAAACAGCAACTTCTTTTGGAAGGCTCGAAACTGCGTCATGAGTTCTGCCAACCGCCATTGCACGAATTTCGAAAGGCGCTCACTTCGCAGAGCTGACGCAGAAACTATTTTGCATTACCATGGATGATGCAGGGATAAATACGGTAAGGGTAATTTTCCACATGTTTCAACAATCTCTTGTACCTCTAAGTATCACGTATTTTAATCGTCATACGAACGAGTATAAAGGTTATAGGATTACCTTGTAAACTTTGCATTATTATTAGTATAAATAACATGAAATTAAATTGATTACTGTGGAGTTATATTCTAAACGACACAGATATTTAACAAGACACGTGGTTCTAATATTGCTTTTAGATAAATTACATGAATTTTAGGATAATCCTTAATCCATCAATGGTACACCCAGACAACTATTATGCTATGCCAATAATAGATAGACTGTATTAACTTTACATGGATTTAGTCCTGCAAGATAATGTTTAAATAAATAATGCGTGTATAATGTCAGTGCATGTCCTGGCGAGTAAAATAATCACTGCATAGTTAGGCCTGTAGAAATGTTAAGTGGGTATCGTACAATAAATAACATTACTGTTGTCGTTAACACACTCTCCCACCACCACCACCGCAGAATGTGCATATAACATTTTTTCCATAAATGTGGAAGCATTTCCTGAATTGACCATATTTCCTTCATGGTTAATAGCGCAGTCAAGTAATTTGCTGCAAATTTAAAAAAAGAGGTAGCGAACATTGTTATTATGAATGGGGGATTGAGGATCACAATTCTATGTTGGTTTACTGTGGATGACACTACTTTAGGGTGTGATGTGTGATCTGAAATAACAAGTTATCATAATTAGTAATCCATAATTTTTCCATCAACTTGCTTTCTCCGTAGTACCGTATAAGCTGCCCTTACACCACTTATATTATCAAACGTGTCAGGTGGCATGTAAAGTTTATTGTAGGCGTTACTGTGTATTACTTGGACTTTAAAACACGTTTTCATATTTATATTAGTGAGTTCTTTGACCATAATTAATTATCGCAGCTAACAATTACTGGGTCTTCAAGGTACAATATATGATTTGAAAGCTATTCTAACAAAGTACTGCGTTCTTGTATTATTGACAGGGTGGTAACGCCGAAGTAATTAATTCCGCAAGACACCTCCTACATTTGCTCACAAATATTACTCCTTCCCCTGACTCTGCTGGATCCAGTTCCCAACACAGAGTCACCCCTTTTCGGCCAAGTACCCAACAGGAATCTGCCCAAGATTTTCCAAGGTGTTGTCTTGTTGTCTTTGACTTCTGAAATATGTTGTCCCGTTCATTAAATATTGATGACTCAGCTTCACACAATGTGCTACATCTTCCAAACATGGTGTCATTCGAGCAGACCAGGAAGGAGTCAGGAGAGAGGGAGGAATCTCAAACCGAATGTCAACACAGAAATGACAAGGTCCATCACTGAATTTGTTTTATTTGTCAGAGTGACATGTTCTCCAGTATTCATTTTTTTTCTTTAGAGACTGGAGTTAGTGATATACCCTTCACGGTATGTTATGTATTGTCAAATTATAACATTATCATAAATTACAGGTCTTTTCCTGCCCTTTTTGGACCCAAGGTGTCATGATCCGCGTCGGGCATGACAGGGGTTTTTGTCATTGTTTTCGTCTGCATGTGCTTTTGTTATTGTTTTTGTCACTTTCCTACCATGTGCACTTTTGTTTATGTTTGTCAGCTGAGTAGGGCGTTTCCCCCCAGCACTCTGTCTCACCAGCCACGCACCTGTTCCCCGTTATCATCAACACACCTGATTCCCATCTGCTCCCCTATTGACTGGACTATTTAAACACCTCACTCCGACAACCCATTGTCGGAACATTACTCCTGCTGCTTCATTTGGACTGTCACGACCGCTCCCTGATCTCGTTCACGCTCATGTTCTCGCTTCGCTCCCGTTCTTGCTCCCGCTCTTGTCCCTAGTTTTTGTCACTGTTTTCGTTCCTCGGTTTTTGTTCTGTTTAGTCAAGTTTAGTTCGTCATAGTCATTTTGCACCCTGCCACGTTTGTTTTTGTCCACGCCATGTTATTTGTCCTCATTGATTAATTTAATAAATTCCCTTTAGTTTACCCTTTTCCCTGCTTCCTCGCTCTTTGGGTCCACCCACCTCCTCGCCCACCGGCGAGCAAACCTGACACAAGGCAAAGCATGGAAAGCGCCGGTGCCTAGGATCTTCCAACCAGATCACACCGGCCAAAGTGATACAACTGACATTTTATCTTTTACCTTACTGAGCGTACTCCCAAAGCCAATGATGAAGTTTTCCATCTGCAAGCTGGTTTGGGACGCAGGTGCACAAGGATACAGGAGAACTACACCCATGTTGAAGTGAGCCAACATTTTTGATATGTTTACGTGTGTGTGTGTATATATATATATATATATATACATATATATATATATATTACATATATACATACACTCTTTTATAGGTATGTTCAATCCTCAAAGAGCTGTATCCAAAACTCGAAACAGTATCAGGAGGCTGGCTGTTATACAAAGCAACAGGTACAGAGAACTTAAGCATGTGGCCAATATAATGCTGTTAAGAAATCATATGGATTACAATCAATGAAAACTATCACATTTCAATAGAATTCATCTATTTAATATTTTTTCTGGTTAGGAGGATGGGGATGTAGAAAATTACATATGGTGTCTCCTGATGACAGTGGATACACTGGACAAATCCTGAAGAGTGCATGCGCTGGCGGAAAGAGTATCCTATATATTGCTCCAATACAGGAAGAATTAGACACTGAACCACTTCCACCTGAGGCCATGCCATTTGCCAAAATGCCGAAACCAATGTGCCACTCCTGTCACACCAGCTATCCATTACAAATACTACTCTCAAATTTCCCCATTGTGGGACTAATAAAGGACATCTTATCTTATCGCTGCATGTTGAAACATTATTGTAAGCCTTCAAATACTGATGCACAGGAGGTATGTAGAAACCCATTTAATTTATAATATTGGGAGAACACTTTAAAATACAAATAGCTCCGCAACACTCATAAAAACTTTCCTGGATTATGCTTTCTACTGGATATCTCGAGGGAAAATGTTTTGATTCAACCATATTTCCTTAGGATTCATCATTGTGAACATTGCTTTCATCAGAGACTGTGTCCATATAATAAATGAAAATGTTCTACTCCTTCATCAGATTAGCGACAAAGAACTGGATTACATGCTCCCCAAACCGGATGTGGAAGACTTAAAAAAAAATCGGAAGGTAATATAATTGGTACATATTTTCTTTTCCAAATTTTATCTTTCTTCTTGATAGCCTACAGAAGATGTGCCGTTTTTTAACTCAACTGAAAAGGTATGTTTGTTTGTTTTCGCTGTAAATTTTTACTGATTATTGTCGCTACCCTATTGTGCTAAATGTATGTAATTGTGGTATCAGTTGGAGTCCGCTTGCCCGATATGCTGGAAAAATTTTCCTCCCAGCGAGCTTGAGGAACATGCAAGCGAGTGTGGAGAAAGGTAGCAGAATATTGCAACACAATTTAAAAAAAATGTCCATTGTTGTATCTTACCAATGTCCCTCCAAGCATTTGTCTTCCTACCAATCAATTAATGTATTGATGTTCCAAGACGGTCTTTATTGATAAGAACAAAATGTATTACTCCCCAGAAATCCACATTTTAACTTCACCGTTGTATGTGGCATTTGTACTGAATTTATTGCACGCTTTTGCATCACAGGTCAGAAAATATGTATTCCAGCAACACGGACTTCATTACCATTGTTTCCAAATGCAAGATGGGCATTTCTTGGTTTGTATTCCACTAAACTCTTAAACAGTCAACAACCTATGGTTTTTAAACTTTTTCAGCAAAAAGTATATGAAATATGAAACACAATAACCAACTTAAAGATTCATATATAAATAAGTTGGAAAACCGATGAAGGAAAATCCATAGGCATACTCTAACACAAATCTATAATTATTTCAATAGTATTGATACATACACTATTATCTGCACCCATATCCAGAGCTCCAGACTGCCCCTAAATGTTGGCTTTTAGCCCCTAAAATTTGACAGTTCACTTAAAATGTTCATCCACTCGCACCAGTGCAACCAGTAAATTGCGTGATATATATATCTATCTCTCTCTCTCTCGATATATATATATATATATATATATATATATATATATATATATATACATAGACATAAGTAATATTGTTGATAGCTGACAAAGTTATGCTCCATGGTTCAGTCCATTTATCAGTACTACAGCGAAAATTAGTGTGATGAATAGATACTTTGCCTGTCAATTCACAGCGTGCCCCTAAATCTTCTCCTTGCGCCCTGAAAATTTCAGGTTGGGGGGTCCTGTGCTCCTAATAAAAACAGTCAGTCTGGAGGTCTGCATATCAAATATCAGTCATATCGTGTTTTTCCAACAGTGTGAATCCATATTGTCTAATTGTCTATTCTAAAATTTACTTCTTCTTTAGCCTTGGGGACATTCTGCAGGCCATTTCGGCCGCTGTTAACAAGGAGGAAGAATTTTTTTCTCACAGTGTCAAGATCCCAGATGGTGGAACGGGGCTTTTCTCAATGGAAGCGACAAAAGAAGGGTTCGCCTTCTTGTCAGTTAAAGATCAAGTTCATTGGGGAGGCGGGCATTGATAAAGGGGCACTACGGAAAGAGTTCCTCACTGGTACATATTTTGAAAAATAACTGAAATTTTTATGACTATTTTTTAATTTGCAATATAAGTGACAGAGGTTAGATAAATACAGTACATTGAAATTCTTTGTGTTTAAAGAGATGGTTGCAGGACTTGAGCAGAAGCTGTTTGAGGGTGACAAGACCGGAAAATGTCCCAAATACTCCATGTTAGATCTTGATCAAAATAATTTCAGGTATGCAATGCACACTGTACATTTGTATAACATGTTATCATATCAATGTTGTTATTTTTAGGTCAGTAGGTTGAAACTAAAGTCTTAATACAATTTTACATGCTATGTATTACACTGACATCGCCAGCCAAGTGCAGACTCCAATCGGTCCACGTGGTCTTTTTAAAATGATTTACATTTCATCCTCAGTTCACCTTAAACATATGATGATGAAAAAAGAAAGCATTAATCGGTTTTCATGTAAATATCTAGCAAAACCATTTGTAGTATACCCAGTCCTATTTTGAATACATGTTTTTACTATTAAATCATACTGTTTCTTTGAAGGAGTGCTGGTGAAGTATGGGCTGTAAGTTTGGCCCAAAGTGGACCACCACCTCTTGTGCTATAAGTACTTGTGTGACAGGGAGGTCCAGATACAGAGCATTTGTAAAGAGGATATTTCCAATTCACAGTATACATCACTAATCTCCCTGGTAAGAGGTCTTAAGGGTTTAACTTCTGTGCACTATATGTTAAACACCTTTATTTAAACCAAGAATGTCATCTTGAGGACAAAAAATATATAAAAACGGTTCACTGAGGCAAATTTAAAGTTAAAATTTTCTGTCACTAATGGACAATATTTGGCATAAATTTTTCGAAAAGAAGAATTGCCCACTAGTCATTTGCTGGGCGCGCACACACACACACACACACACACACACCCGCCCACACACCCACACACGCGCACACACACAAAATAATCCAAAAGAGATTAGCACAATAGAAACAGTAGGCGGGGGACATCCTGAACTGGTTGCCAGCCAATTATCAGAAAGTCAATGTTTCAATGTTATTTTGTGTTTCTTATCTGTGCGTGTTTGCCTGCAAGGTTGAATCCGCAACAGAGGCTACAATTACCGAACTGACCGACGACATTGTGAGTTGTGGCTACAATGGACCTGTCAAAACTGAAAGGAGAGAAGAAATTATTCTGTATAATTGTTTTTTCCGCTATACTGATACTTTTCTAGGATAGTAAGTATGTGTTTTATTTATTGCATTGTATTTTACAGATTTTTTTTTCCTTCTGTATTTTAGAGCTGTTGTTCTACATGCTGTTCTTCGACTGCTGCCGCTTCTCTCCCAGCTATCTGAGGGTCTAAAAATATATGGTCTCGATGAGCTAATGAGCCAATACCCCGATATCTGTCAGCCACTCTTTGTACCTGGGCTGGAGGTGAAGGCGAGTCAACAGTCGGCTTTAGTAGGGATGTATTGTAGTGATTGGAAAATTCAGTTTCATTGACCAGTTGTTTTACTTTTTGACTCATCCAGATGGTACTGTTGGTTTAAAGAAAGGGGTCGATGCAATCCAATTTTATTGATATAGCGCATACAGTACAGGGTGTAGTGTCACTACAGCTACAGCTGTAACAAAGTAAGGCAAGCCAGAGTGCTTTCAGCCCCAGGTTGAACAGAGTGCCATCTAAAGGGCCCAATAAACACAAACAACTGGTTCATAAAGTATCTTGAATCTTCAATACACTGTATTGATTTCAGTTTTAACTGTGCATATGTTACTGCTGCGTGTGTTCTGTGTTGAATACAGTGAACCCTCGCTACTTCGCGGTTCACCTTTCGCGGGTTCAGTGCTTCGCGGGTCTAAAAAATATTCAGGGGCATTATAGTTTCGCCGAACGGCACGACGGGGCGCTGGAGCGGTTAGACGGCCGGCGTGCGCCGAAGAAGAGTGTGGGCGAAGAGGAGAGTGGACGAAGAAGAGCACGTTCCCCCGGACACGATTGGTGGCGACGTTTCGCGCGGTTCGGACCGTACCAGAGCTCTGGCCGGCGTGCGTGGCAGTTAAGCCGTAGAGGAGCACCTTCCCCGGGCACGGGCGGTGCCAAGCGGCCCCTAAGTTTAACCGAATGGAAGCTCCGGAGGAGGAGGGCATGCTCGCGTCACAGTAAGCCGTAGAGGAGCACCTTCCCCGGGCACGGGCGGTTCCAAGCGGCCCCTAAGTTTAACCGAATGGAAGCTCCGGGGGAGGAGGGCGGGCGTGTGTCACAGTTAAGCCGAATAGGAGCACCTCTTCCGCTCGGGTACGAGCGGAGCGCGAGGCTGTCAGTTATGAATGAATAAATGAATAAATAAATAAATAAATAAAGAATGCCACCTTTCATTTCACAGGGCACACCGGACGGCGTACCAGCAGGTAAAAGTCGGAGTAATTAAATAAATACAAAAAGAATGGCTGGGGAATAAAAAAATAATACGTTTTAATAATAATTAGTTTTTTTTGTTATAACATGAATTTCACTCTCTCTCTCTCTCTCGCTCTACCCGTATGTATATATATATATATATATATTTATTATATATATTGTATATTTTTTTTAAGCATTTTTGAAGGTGCGCCGCTACTTCGCGGATTTTCAGTTTTCGCGGGTGGTCTCGGTCCCCATTAACCGCGATAACCGAGGGTTCACTGTACTTATGTTTATGTTAAATATGTAAAGCGCTTTGTTCCAGCTGCAACTATTGTGAAAGCGCTATGTAAATAAATACATGATGTGATGTTACTATCAAGTACCAATTGGAAATTAATATTGACATTGAAAAAAATAAATTAAAAAAATCACAATAATTGTATTGTCATATAAAAGTAACGGTAATCCACCTCAATTATCACTGTGACCAATTCACTAAAAGTAAGGTTGTGAATATATCTATCGATGTTTGTACTGCCACCTGCCTATATTTTCTGATTTTAATTTTCATTATCAGGGACATTTACTTGTGTCAGCTTTTTGGCAGTCTAGTCTGTGTATACCAACAAGAAAACATAACTTTTTTTTTTATTTTAATTGCTTTGCTTCTCTCTCCTTTCCCATCTCCACTACTATCTGCTGACAGTTTTTGATTTGTTTGACAATTTATTTTCCTCATTCACTGGCTATTGTCATCAGTGCCACTTGCTCTTTTAATCAATTAATTATCGTGTGAAACACTTTCACTTCTAGGATTAACTCTCAAAATTCTTTGTTTCAGGCTGATTCTGACTTTGTTTTTGGGGCATGCCACCCAGAACTTAGTGAAAAGGGATCAAACAAAGAGCAGGTAGAAATGACAATTGTGAACCATCTTCAGGACTTTTTACAGGAGCTGGAAGCGGGTAATTTCCTTTCTTCTATAGCTTTGTTCTCGTAAATTCTACATGTACTTACTTTCTCTAACACATTGTTCATTGGTCATGTAGATTGTTAACATTGTGATGCCACTTTTGTCAGATATTAGAGTTCCAAATTGTCTATTTTATTGACATTTATTTTATTCATCTGTCTCTGAAAAGGTGAACATCCAGAGGTGGGCGAGCCGACAAGTCACCTCTCCCCAAGCACATTCCAGCAGTGGATTACTGGACAGGGACATATTCCTCTTCGACCTGAAGAGAAGAGGAACTTCAAAATATCTGTTGAATTCCTGCACGCACGTGATATTCAGTTTGGGCAGCACACGGTTTGCTATCCTCGTGTTAGCGCTTGTACCAACACAATTCGCCTTCCTGTCAAACACCTTCTGTCATATCCTGATTTCAAACAGGTGATGACAGAGGCCTTCCTTCTAGGATGGCCGAGTGGTCTAAGGCGCCGCGTTCAGGACCCAGTCCCCCCAGGAGGCCTCGGTTCGAATCTCGAATTTCCCCATTGTGGGACTAATAAAGGGAATATTATTATTATTATTATTATTCTAGGGCAGGAATTTCACCAAGTTTCGGAAAATGTCTATAAATCAGGGATGTAATGATTACCTCGATCCAGATTCAATTTGATTATCAGTCCCCTAATTTGATTTGATTTTTTACTACAATTTTTTTACATTGCGTTGAGAATTGATTTATTTACTTTGCATTGATGCATAGTTGAAGCAAAGAAAATTGATCTGTGATTAATCATTATATCCCGAATAAAATAAAAAAAAAACGAGTTAGAGAAGTTTTATAATTCTCATTGTTTTCTAAACAATTTCTAAAGCTGTTAAGTAATTCTTTGCTTTTATTGGAAGCTATTACATTGATGTCACTCTAAGAGTCACGGTGGTGCAAGACCAATTAAAGATTTGAAAACAAAATTGTTTCTTAGATGTCTCAGAAAAAAAGATGCCTATAACCACAGCAACAATGTGCCAGTCCATTTTAAAATCTCAGGCTGATGAAAAAGCAATTATTTTATTTAGACACATAAAAACAGTCTGCTTTCATGGAGGATGACAGAGGAGAATATAAACTGTGGACATTCTGAAATTCTGTGGATTTGGGCCATTTGATATTAAAGTGTTAACAATCATCAAAAATCATTACTGATTAATTTGATAAATAATTGGGGTTCGATTGATCATTTCATTTCTACTGTCCATGATGGTGAATTAAGTGATGAGCATGTGAGAGCGTAGCCAAATAAATGTTTCTTCCAAAATCATTAGAATGACACAGGGGATCAAAGTCATTGCATAAACTCTGAATATCATCTTGTGCCAATGGACTTTCCACTTCTGGCACTGTAACACCTTGGGTCTCTGAGTTAATATTAGAAAGCACAGAGCTCTCCCAGTCAATATCCTCAAATAGAATTCCCTAAAATTAAAAGAAAACAGTTTTCTTAGTATGTAAATGGAGAAAATCATATTTAGAGGCAGGACATGATTACTCAACTGCAACATTTGCCTCAGACATATCTGGCTCTCGAATGGGGTGCTGCAGGATCCCAAGCTCCCAGAGCTGGTTTGGAGAACGGTAGCTTTCTGTCCTTAAAGGATGGTCATTCCAGCCAACAGAAAACTTGGCTAAATCGGCTTTGAGTCTGGGGAGAAATGTATACTGAGCGCAGAAGAGGTGCAGATTGTCAGAAATGTCCAGGGATCCGTCTTCCTCCAGGCTGTGCAATACATCATAGTAAATGTGCGTGACTCCTGTCCAAACATCCCTCCACAGACGTTCAACTCTATAATTCATACAAAGAACAAATCCCCACGGGTCAATCAAACTATGCAAAGGGATATCCAAACAACAGTTCAATTTTAGTTATTCACCTCTGGTTGTGCACACTTTTTCCACTTATGAAGCTTCCACGTCCTATGCCTCTTACAGTGAACATGGCTTGGGCAATGCTGACATTTTCAACACCCTGGTCACCTCTTACCATATAACACATCAAATGTGAAAATTACAATTCCTACAAATGAATCCACAGAATAGCCTTCATTGAAATTTCTGGATTCATTTACTCACACAGGTTCATGAAAACTAAATGCATCAATTAAAAGGTGACAATTGGTCATGCTTAAAAATACTTTGATAAGTGTCATTCCAAATAAAATTACTGCAATACTACTCACTTGTAAGGCCATCCATGTCTCTCAACTCCATCCATAAAAAAAGTAAGTGCAGTGCCCGCTGTGTTGTTGGATGCAGCATTGATGTACCTGATCTAGAGAGTAAAAAACACGTGAATTGTATGAGCGATAGTTATGGGATTTGATGCTATCATAAAATTATTAAATAAATAAAAACATAATTATGGATTATAAGAAATGCTATACAGTATATACCACTCTATTGCTCGGGGACACCCTGGACATGATATTAACGCTACTAAATTGGTTTAAGTGCTTTAAATACACTTTTTAAACAATCAAACCACCACCCTTGTCCTTGTGTACATGAAATATTTGTTGAAAGTGAAACTCAAACAGTACTTCAAACTTAACACTTACCAGAACAAAATAATACAAGGAAATAACTATATAAAGTCATAACTGATCATAAACCTGACATATCAGAGGTGGACTGTATTGTGTATATTTTGTTACAGCAGTAAATTCACCTTGCGAGAGAAGCCATCAATTCCAGCAAATATTATATATTATATCTGATGGGTAAAAAAAACATGGTTTAGTCTAAAATAAAGGGGCATGAGATTATTAACCAAACATTAAAATGAAACTAACAATAGCTGTTTTGATCATGCTATATTGAAATGTAATTAACTCACCTAATTAGTTTATGATTGGTGTCGATGTGCTGCAGAAAATGTGGGCCTTGAACACTGTATTTTCGACGAACAACACAGCCCATACTTGTTAGTCTTGATAAGATGCCCTGTGTATCCACCCGATGCATCGAGGCCTTTAGTCTGGTCCATTGTATACGGTGACCCTCTGCTTCAAGACACCCCTTGACAATCTGATAACCAGCATGAGGGAGTCTCGATTTGATGGCTCTCACCACAGTATCCAGGGCATCATCAGTCATCGTGGAATACAGGCCTCTAACAGAAATATTATACTCCTGCATCCTCCTGTAGATGGTTCTTCTTGACACACCAAGAATGTCTGTTACATATGTGGCAGGAAGGCCAAGACGAAAGAGCCTTTGGAGGTGGTCCTATGTGACCTGGAGTTTAAATCGTCCATTGAGAACCATGCGCCTAACCACCGAATTTGAGGAGGGAAGTCTATTGCGCTCCTCAAATAAGTTGCTCAGATGTTCGATGGCATCATGAATACCACTCGGTAGAGATACATTCTCCATAGCATTTATAAATGCTATGGGTCACTATGTATTCTAAATAGTCAATATCAGGTGGATTGTAGTTGAGGGCACACCGAAGTCGTTCGTTTAGCCTGGCCAGGCAGTCCTGAATGACATTGTTCTGCAAAATCAATTAAATTAATTGTTGACATGCACCAATAATATGTCTACACAAGCAAGTTGCAATATATATACATACATATGTATATATATATATATATACATACATATGTATATATATATATATATATATATATATATAATTTCACATTTGTTTTAAAATATTTACAAGCATGGATTTTAATGTTGTTAGATATTAAGATGTAAACTTTAAGTGGGTAACGACTAACTGACTCGTTCGGTCAGTGCTTTTTGCAGAGGAAACGATGCTACAAAAACAGGCAAGATGTTGTTGAAACATGTGGAAAATTACCCTTACCGTATTTATCCCTGCATCATCTATGGTAATGCAAAATAGTTTCTGCGTCAGCTCTGCGAAGTGAGCGCCTTTCGAAATCAATGGCGGTTGGCAGAACTCATGACGCAGTTTCGAGCCTTCCAAAAGAAGTTGCTGATTGGCTGAAAAGGAGATCGACGTACCTGGAATCCATTGCTTATCCTAGAGGCAGCCCTGTGGCCTGATATTTGTGCCACTAGAAACTGAATATTTGAATTGAAGACTGGATATTTTAATTAAAAACTGAATATTTGAATTAAAAACTGAATTATTGAATTGAAAACTGAATTATTGAATTACATGAATTGTAAATGGAAAATTGTGATTAAAATAAACAATACATATACAATTGTTGTTATTCAATAATTCAGTCTTCAATTCAAATATTCAGTTTCTAGTGGCACAAATATCAGTCCATAGTTGACTCCCAGGTAATATGAGTTTGAATGTGTTTCGTTAATTCTGAACATTGTCATAAAAGGGTGGCATGGTGGACGACTGGTTGGTACGATGGCCACACAGTGCATTGGTGCAGGTTTCGATTCCGGCTCTGGGCTTCCTATGTGGAGTTTACCTGTTCTCCCCGTGCCTGTGTGGGTTTTCTCCGGGTACTATGGTTTCCTCCCACATTCCAAAAACATGCAGGGTAGGTTGATTGGACACTCTAAATTGCCCTTAGGTGTGTTTGTGAGAATGGATGTTTGTTCGTCTATGTGTGCCCTGCGATTGGCTGGCAACCAGTTCAGGTTGTACCCCGCCTACTGCCCGAAGATAGCTGGGATAGGCTCAAGCACCCCTGCGACCCTTGTGAGGAGAAGCAACTGAGGTAACGGATGGATGGATAGGTGCTCACACTTACGCAACTGCATCATCTCCGTTGTTTAGTTTTACTCCCCTCTCAAAAAGATTGAAAAATAATAAATAAAAGAAAAGAAAAAGAGTCCAGGTTATAGGTCACAATAATGGAAAAAGTTGACATAAAAGTGTTGACATAAATTACCTTGGTCTCATTTGTTTATATCATAAAAAGCTGACATTTGAACAGGGGTGCAGAACAGACTGTTCCTACAATGTTGGAAGCAAAGGTGTGTGCCAAATGTCTTAAAAAGTCAAATGAATAATTACAATATTTGGCAATCCCGCTCGGTTATATATGTGGTCTGTGACTCTGATTCCTTAACGCTCCCACTTTACAGTAATACCACGATGTACAACAGATGCAAGGGAACACATTTTCCTGACAGTTTCCTCTTTTTGTACTTGTGGCATCCCATTACAGTATAATACACTCAATTCTCTGACCCCCCCTTACCTAAATGTTTGCAAAGGCAGACAGCTTGGCTGTACAAACGTGTAGCTATTGGACAGACCGACACCTAAATTTCACGATTAAGAAGACTGGCACAAAACATTTGTTCAAATACAGGAGTGTAAAAAAAAGAGGGTGAATACTCCGGCAAAGATTGTCGGAACACATTTGTTATGGTTAAGCTTCTGCGGGAAGAGCTTGAGACTTTCCTAGGCAGCTTTTAGTCCACAAAAAGGAAAAATGCAGTTTGATCCCGATGTATTTGGACAAGGACAGAAATTTTATGAAGTTGCCTTTACAAACCAACACTAAATTTGCGACATGTAACACTCTGGATAGGATTTTACCACAATTTTATTAAAATGTACCACCTTCATGAGCTGCTTGTTTGTGGGTCGTCACTTTTGCCTTCAGTAAGCGAAAGGAATGCGCCTTTCGTTTTACATTCAGCCCACTTGTCCATTTAAGAATAATCCAATTCATTGCCTTTATGCCTCCACTGTGGTTTACGATCAAAAGTGTACGCAGTGTACATGATAGGTGAGTTGCTTCTCATGACAAAATTTGACTTTCCAGTCCACGTTTGTGGAGTTACTTTGTTCAGGACTCATGAAACAAACATTTCACAAGCTATCTCAAGTCTTGTACAATTTGCTGGAGTCTCGCCGGATGTCACGCAGAAATAAAGTCTTTCTTGTGCAATTACAGGAGCTTTTGACTTGATGAGTGTGCCGCTCCGAGAATGACACCGCATAAGTCACGGCTCTCCCCAATTGGTTGTTTGTCCTCGGGCACGGTGGTTTCTTGCATATCAAATTACAGGCACAAGACTGGGTCAGAGCCAGTTGATTTTTCACAGATCATATTTGATATCTACTACTGTCAAGTCATAATGACAGTTTTAACAAATGTTTGTTTTGTTTTTTGGGGGAAAATTTCAAACTACCCCTTTTAAGTTTAGCGTGCAGATAGTTAGCTGGTGGAACCATGGTCTGCTTGCTGCTGCTACTGCGATTAGGTGTATGTGCGGGTGTGTGTGCGTGCGCACATGCTGGGCTAGTGTGACAGTGCATTAGCAGCCAGAGTCCATTCGCTCCGTCCCCAGAGAGACCAGCGCGGCCATATTAACATTCTTCTCAGAAAGGCCACAGGATCTCCTCTCAAGGCTGTCTGACTCCAAACAAAAGTCGTGTGTGTCTCTGTGCGTGTCCGTGTGTGTTTGTGTGTGAGACACAGAGACAGTCGGTGTATGTGAGTTTGTGTAAGATGAGGAGGGAAAAAAACTGAAAGAGTGAAATGAGGGAAAGGGGTAACAGTAGGAGGACGACGTGAGTTTTATTGTATACTGTACATACAGTACTACAGTATAGATATGTTCAGTATCCATTGCAAAGTGTCCATATAAAAAAGATTAAACAGCTATTCATCTTAACATATGTTAATGACTTTTGTTACGCTAAATATACTTTCTCACAATTGGCAGAGAAACCTAACATAAACGTTGCTTTATGGTAAAAAGCATGATTAGGAATTCATGAGAAGCTTGCTTGCACATTTAAGCACAGCTTCTATTTTTGCCTCTGCACTTCCATGAATGTGCTGTGCTTCTTTTTAACAAGCAGTAACATGAGAGAGGGTCTTCGTTAAATTTGATTATACAGTAAACTAGCAGCGCTGGTGCCTGTGTGCATCACTGTCACAGGCAGTAGCAAGTGTAGACAATTGACTTCCTATGCATAACTCCAACATCTGGTCTTCATTAGTGTGAGGCTGAAATCCGTCTAACATTTCATGTGAAAACTGCACCTCGTCATGCAATCTACTCGCTTTACTTTTTCTTGATAATGACATACATATACATATATACAATTAACAATAATAATTATATATACACGCATATATAAATATATATATATACACGCATATATAAATATATATATATATATACACGCATATATAAATATATATATACACGCATATATAAATATATATATACACGCATATATAAATATATATATACACGCATATATAAATATATATATATATACACACATACATGTATAAATATTTTTTACTACACAATTATACATTTTTGGGAAATAATAATATCCTTAGAAATTAACAATTGAATAAAAGATAGATCATAGGTGTCAAACACAAGGCCCGGGGGACAGATTCAGCTCACCTCATCATTTTTATATGGCCCGCCCAAGCAAATTATGTGCATCTACTCCATGTTTTTTGCTATAATATCAAAATTGCAAATTTTAAAAACTTTGAGATATTGCAAGTATTTTTGGTTACAATGCTCCTTTTAAAAGAATATTTGAACAAACAGATTTAACTGGCCTTTGTTCACACCGAGTTATTCATTAATTTGCTGAACAGTATAAATGGTTTTGAAAATTGATGGATATGCAAAATGAGGCACGTATTTGGTTCACAGTTATAAGAAGGAAAGCTTAAATATGATGTGGCCTACAACAAAAATGAGTTTGACACCCTTGACCTACATGATTAATTATGCACCTTATTTCACATGCCAAGATAAGCATCAGCCTGGCTCTTTCGCTGATAGGCTGATGATGGAAAACGCTGGAGCTATTAACAATATTCTTTAATTTTTTAATTTTAGTGTTCTGGCAAGGTATAAATGAGATGTCAATGTTATGTTATGGGTGCAGCACATAAAGATGGTTAATTGATTAAACATTGTTTATGGCGATGGCAGGATTTGTCTGAAGACGAAAACTAGCATGGCACAAGCACAGACAACCGTCTAATGACGGTTGGACGATTTCGTTCTAGCACTGCAGAGGCGAGCACTAACAAGATGGCGGCGGTCTGCAGCAGAAAGACTAGTGAGCTCTGTCCAGCGAGGGCAGACCAAGAAAAAAAACACAGTGAGCTGCTGATGGCACCCAGATGCCAAGTATCACAGTGATTTGGAGCATGTCCATTCCACAGGGCGGGGTGGACCCAGTGGTGCCCCCCCACCTCCTTCAACTAGAACATCCCTTAGCTCCAAACAATAGAATTGCTGCCTCCCAGACAGAGCTGTAATACTGCAGTGATAAGGGAACAGGAAGGAGGGAAAGCGAGAGGAGGGAGTGCACATAAGGTAGAAACACCTGCCTCCACTTCTGCTGCAGCAGCCAATAGCGGGCGACACATGCGGAAGGAAAGGGCTGAGCCATTTGAGGGCATCTCAGGACGCTGCCTTAACACGGTTGAGAGAGGATACGGTTGGAAAGTGGAGAGAGTGCTAACACTGTACACTTGCTTTTGTTGCGCCCTCATATAACATATTTACTCATGTGGAACTGCGAAAACAGCATCCACTAGGTTTCTAATTGAAACTTAATCGCAATTTCGATTTGGGCTTCTCATGACCATAAAAACAATATAATCAAAGAAAAAATATTCATGTGCTAAACGGAGTTATGAAAAATATTACACACACTACATTTAAGTACGAGCCATATTTCATTTTAGAAACATCACCTGTGCTAATGCAATCAATGTAACGAATATTCACTTACAAACGTAGGAACACATGCCGAAAAAAGTAACAACTTTTTTTTTTCTTCTACTCATCTTATATGCAAGTGCGGATTCCACGCATGCACCACACTGCCATCGCGCTCACAGCATAAACAGCTCGTGTTTATTCTTTTCATTGCTATGCGGTTAAGATATAATTATTTTACTTTGTTATCAAGTTATGTTATGGTTTTTATTTCATGTAATACTTAAAGTTGAGTTTTGCTAGGTGAATAAATACAATGTTTTGAAAACTATTAATTATCGTTTTTATTAAACATGATTTCAATACCAACAAAAAATAATAGTGATTTATTTTTTTCTCATAATCGCCAGCCCTTCACATCCACATAAAAAGCTTCATCTTTTTTCATCAAATTCATAACTGTCTCACAAAAATTGGAGTGAGTGACGTCAGGCGCTCTGACTGAAATCATTTGAGCACTTTCAAAATTCCATCCAAACATTTTCATCATTCTTATCCAATGTCATCATAGTTTAATAATTTTACTGCATTTCACAATGCCACTTTTCTTTTTTTGCTGGTTCATAGGGAGAAATCACGACAGCCTCATAGGCAGAAATGCATGGTCCACTTTGTACACCCAGTGTAGTTACCAAATATGGTTCCTCCCCTGTAACTACTGATTGTTGAGCCATTTGCACTTGTGAGCAATGTGAGCAAAAACAATGACATTGATTCCACTCCTACTACTCTTGCTTTTAGGAAAACCCACAAATGTTCATTTACAGTTTTAATGATCATTTCTAAACATGGACATTTTGCAGTAGCAGTTGTGTGGCAAAAAAAAACATTATGTCTCAGGCCAGGGTGAACTTTGTAAAACTCACTCACCTTTTAGGGAGAGACAACATTGGTGGATCAGTAAAAAAGACTTTCAAACATGTTTACTTAGTTTTTAAGGACATTCTCCAGATTGTTATATTGAGTTTTTTGCATACACGAGGCAGCTTACAAACACCACTTTTCAGGTGTTAAAATTGACATGTCTGAAAACTCTCAAATGAGAGCACGTAATCTTTGACATAACTGGCCACATCCAATCATTTCGTGACCAGAAGTCTTCAAGCAATCAACTGACCAATGTTACAACAATATCATCAGAAGCCACCTCTGAGGCTGTCAACTGTTGTTGTGTGATCACTTACCTCAAGAGGTCATTCCGGATCAATGTTCCTGACGGCCACATACTGACAATGAGCTGAAAAGAGGCTGTAGAATTAAAAGTCAAAAAAGGTTAAGGGGTGTGAGACAGTATGGCGTTACATATCCATAAAAACCAAAATTGTGTCACAAGCGTTCTTCAAAGGACGCAGTAAAAGAGCAGCAAAGTTAAAGGCTATCCGAGCTACCCTGACTGCATTGTCATTCTCGCATTAAACGACCCCCACACCACTGCTGTTTAAATGCTGTTGTCACTGAAAGATTGTGTCTTACACAAAAAAGGAGTCAGAAACAAAAATAGGGTTCTGTGAAAGGTGTAAATAGGGGAGCGGGAAATGAAGATACTGAGATCACAGACCAATTATAGAAACAGCTATTTTCCTCCAGACACATTTCAACACATGACAATAGTTTAAGGAGAACTGAGCACTGAGGCAACATTTGTGAATGTGCCAGGCTGGCTGGCTTCAGTGACACAACTGTGAAATGTTGAAAACGCAGCTGATGCGCTTGCCCTACAGGCCAGTTGCATATCTTCCACCATTTTGCGGATTTCAAAGTGCAAAATCCCGTTGTCGAATGACTTGACACGTCACGGCTCACAAACTTGTTTTCTACAATGTCATTCGGTAAATCCGGATGATTTACTCTTCAGTTTATCCTTTGTCCACGTGGCAAATTGTTGAAGGTGTGATCGCCAAAAAGCGACAAAAGACGGTGATTGTCATGAGGTCAAACACACATGTACTGAGCTTTAAGTGTCACGCTCTCAAAAGTACTTTGTGCTGCTCTCAAAATGATGCATGTAGCCACAGGGATGGAAGAGTCATTAAGCGTTTAATATTCAAAACCAAGTCCCATAATGTGGTACAATGTATTTTTTTTGGGCTCTTATTGCGCATGACTATTTGTTGTATGTTACGTCAGGTTCAAAGAAATATTTTTGTGCCCACAAACGGGACAGCATTTGCGAGTTGCCACATCACGCCACCCCGTGTGGACATCCCTCCATCTTAGTCACGTGTCCTTTATACCCACATTCCTCTATGCATCCCTCCGCCCCCTCTCCTCCACCCAGCACCCCCACACGCTGTGCTTGCCTCTGGGTCCAAACCCCTTCATAACCTGAATGAAACCCAATTCTTTCATTCCGCCCGCTTCGATCTCTCGCTGTGTGGCCGGCTCAAATTAACGTTCCCTGTCATGATCACGCTTCGCTTAATAAATGATGCCGTCGTGTCTTTGTTGCGCTTTGTGTCTTTCCGCCATCTTTTTTCCTTGGATTTGTTTCAAGAGATGTGTGAGTGCCCCTCGCAGCTCCCAAGAACCCAACCCGTGCACATCACAGCAAAACGTCACAAGTTAGGGTCTCAGGGAATGAGAGAGGTACAGATTGCTTGCGTCTGGCCCTGCTTATGCAATTCCGATGTAAGATCGTCTGCTGGTTGACTATGGCTTTGACCGAAGCAGACAATGGCACTTTCCACTCTCTCTCTGGCTTTGTGCTCTGCTGCACAACCTTTTGCCACTTGAGCTCAGTAAGCTTGGACCCACATAAGCCACAAGAAATGCTTCCGTTCATTAACAATGTGTGCAATTCAATTTGATGCGTACGTTACAAACTGATGCAGGCAGTGAGGCGTGAGCAGGCAAAAAGACAATGATTTTGAAACTTACGGCAAATCACTGCAGTCCCCATTGAATGGCCATACACACCCAGACAGACACCGCTTATCACATGACATTCATGAGAATGGCTCTGCTTCTGCGTATTCAAGCTTCTGTGTCGCTGCAAAAGCTCGGATCGAGTGGAGCACGGGATGGTAATCAATGTAAAACGCATTAAGCCTGCAAGCATGCATGCTCGCAGGTGACAAGGGCATCAATAGCATGGAGAAAAATGACCGGCAGGGTCTGCCTCGACAAAAATAAATTAAAAAAAAAACTCCTCTAACAGAGGAGCGACTAGGCTCCTCATCTTCAGTTACTGCTTTTGAGTAAAGTATCTCCAGAAATGCAAAGCCTGCACGTGTGCCATTTTGAAGCTCTCGCATTCTAAGGGGGAAATCGCATTTCGACAGCAGGCAAACTAGGATGTGAGCTCCACGAGGAGCGAGGAAATATAGGAGACAACTCACCCGGCTGACTGCTGTCTCGATGGCTGCCGCAGTCATCTCTGTGAGTCTCCCCATCGGGCAATCCTAGCAGAGGAAGGAAGAAGAGGTGGCCTGACAAAATGGAACAAAAGGCATCTGTATGAGAAGAGAAAGCCAGAGAAAGAAAATCGTTTTAGGACCGCTTGCTTGGGCGTTGTTGAAATGGGTGAGACTAGCACATGGAGCTGCTATAGCAGATTGCTGCTGTCTCGCCGTCTGCTGCTCAGACATGCAGGACTGCACCATGTGCAGCCAGCGAGAGAGACAGCGAGAGAGGGCGAGAGAGAGAGAGAGACAGCGGCAAATGCCGATTAAAAGGGTTAGATTAGGTGAACAAGAATAAAGTTTAGGTTTTAAAAAAAAAAAATAAAGCCACAACTGCTGCTTATGTAAATTTGCAAACTATGTTAGGATAAACTAGAGCCAGCAGCATCAAATGCAGACAACTAAATCAACTTTTGGCATCTTCATTAACCTAAAGAATTCCTACATGATGCTTTGAGGTTGGCGAAGGCAAGCAGAAGGGAACAAAGAGTACATCAGTGAATCCATGCAGCCATTACAAATGCATGACAACTAATGAATAAGAGCTGGGACAAATGAGGCAGCAAGGAGTCAAGAAATGGAAGTCTTTTGTATGCATGCTACTAAGTTGACAGCCGAAGCAAATGCAGCCAGAAAGGCACATCCTGGCACAAACGAGCCATTAAAAAACACGTGGCCACACTTCCTAAATCACAGCTTTACATCAGTCTTAAAACAAACAGGATTCACTTGGCCTAAAATACACATAGATGGAAAAAAAATAAAGCCAAAGTTGAGAATAACCGGGAAAACATGTCGAATGCCTGTTGCTGTCCGTTGCTTGCCTCCTTTCCTCTTCATATAACACTACGGCATCCTCTACCCTCACTGAATGTCTCACACTTTCTGATATCGCCCGGCGCTTCCGTCTTGTGATATCACACCTCTGTAGTTTGCGCCCTTCCCCTGCCTTCACAGATTACAAGCTCCCTGAGGTAGACAAACTAGGGAGTCTCACCATGCCTGCTACATAGAGCATCAATACAGCCAAAGCAGAGGAGGGAAAGAGAAATAAATAACCTTTCATTTCCTCACAGCTGAAATCACTCAAGACTCAACGGGCCTAATATATGCAGCAAAGGAGTGATAAAGAAGGGAAAAAGAGGGAGGGACAAAGAGAAAGAGAGAACCACATACCACAGGAGACAAAAGAAAAACAGGGAAGGATACATTTGTCTTACAGCTCGTTCCTTTTTGCATTTCAGAAATGAGAAGAAAAAAAAAAAAAAGAAATTTGAATCCTTCCCCGCTCGACAAGTCCGGTATTCTGTTCCTGTCTGTCGCTCCCTCTGTGTGTGTGAGAGTGAGTGCCTATTACAGCATGTGTGGAGAAAAGGAGGGCGGGAACATGACGGGGAACTAAGGGAACACGACTGAGAGATGAAAGGAGGGCGCAAAGGAGAGAAAATGTGAAAATTCCGAGTGCGGTAGGGGGAACGTATAGCTGCAAGTTGGAGGTGATGGTCTTAAACTGTAGCAGTATTAGGTGCCGTAAATCAGCAGCGAGGGCTCATGAGGCAGCCAACATGGTAGGAGAGCAAGACGAACAGGGTGAAGAGGGAATTCTGCCGTCAGGGTTCCTCTGACGGGCAACATTTAAGACTTAGATCAGTGACAGCAGAAATACTGCATGTGTGGTCGCACACATGCGCACCATTTGTGACTAAAACCGTACGCATACATCAGAAGTGTATAAATATACAATATTTCAAAATAAGAATTAGAGAGGAGTGTAGGTGTCAAATGATTACTTTTACTTTGACTTTTGTTTTTAGATTTTGTCAGTCATACAATTAACTCCAGCTAACCTTTGCACAGCTACTATTTATAGAATTATTAAAAATATATACATTTTAAATTGCGTGGCTCTTTGGGTAATTCTGAGTACACACACAATTGCACAAACAGCATAACTATGCGCAAGAATCTACAGTTGAGTCCCGTTGACTGTAAGTCACTGTTCGCTCACTGCAAACAACTGCCCCGTACAGTGGGCCCCTGCTTCTTTCTGGCCCAAAGAACCCGACGACCCCCCCCCTCCTCCTTCTCCTCCATTCATCCCTCCCCACCTTCATCGAACCCGGTGGCCTTGAGACAGAGAGCGAAGAGTTTAAGTGGAAACAGTCTTTCATCATCATACCACTCCCCGGACTGCACATCTGCACACAGCAGCTCACCACGTTATCACACGTCCTTCTAACTGTCCAGTACACGAGGGGCTTGTTTAATTCTTTAGATTTGTTGGGATAATACCTCTTATTGGAGCAAATATTCCTTGCTCGTTATAGCCATAAACGTGCACGAGGAAGATTCACAGTGTTTATTTAGAATACAAAATGATAATCTGTTGGTTTGCAAGACTGCTTGTTTAAGGTAATGTAGCAATTTTTTTTTTAAGCAGTTATTGTGGCTGGACACAAGATAAGATTCTGGTTCTGTGGTTTGAATGGTTTGCATTGGCCAAGTTGTTGTTGGCTCTTCGGATCACGGCAGAGGAAATACATCGTTTTGGTGAAGTGAAAGTGACCAATGCACATAATTGGGCGCCAAGACACAGTTCTTTCCCCTGCGGCTGTATGGTGGTTCCCCCTCTGTTGAATCTCTTTCATTAGACTGGCCCACAGAACTTGCTGGCTGCAATATGTTGGTGCTGTGTCCCCCAAACCCAGTGTTTTCTTCCCGTTTTAATTTCCTTCATTTCATTCTAGTATTTACAATATAGACGCGTTAGGTAATTTTAGGGCTGAATATTAAATGAATATGAAAAAAGTGCTTAATGTGAAAAAATGTGTTTTAATAGAATCCATGTGAAGAGAGGTAGTTCCTCAGGGAAAGCTAGGAGGCTGTACAGTTATCTCCGGTGGTGTCACTCTGAACTATACAACCTACTACCTCACCCTGCGGACCACTGAAGTGAATAGCAGCAAGGATACTTTGCAGCAGAGAGCTAATATAGTCAACACATAAAGTAATGACATTAATTGTCAGTCCCAGAGAGGATACACATATTTCTCACTTAAATGATTTGTTGCTCTTTTATTCAAATTAGAAAATACGGACAAATTTAAGATGGAAAGAAATTATGAGCACTATTTTGCTACATTGACCTAGTGGCCTAATATCACTAATTTCATCACATTATCATGAATTGGCACCTGAACTATGAGTGGATGAAAAGGGACACGTGGGATAGGCGTTGTAGAAATGATTCTGCTAGTCCAACTTTCAAGGTCATCAAAGTTGTGGTTTAACTTTGACTTGGTAAAGGCAAACAGAGCTTTTGTTTTATTGAAAATAAATGTCACTATTATGTGCATTTTTTAATCAGTCGCTGGGTAGGTGTCGCTTGTGCCAAGGAGACACATACCTGTAAATACGAGCTTGTGCAGCCTGTCACCACAAGTTCGGATCTACGGGTTTGTGGCAGCTGGCATGACCACTTCAGGAACACATGAAAACAAGATGAGTAATTCTTGAATCCATCTGGGTTTGTTTTTTTTTTTTAAACATATTTGTCACGTCATTCGATGCAGACTTTTAACGTTTCTATTTTTTTTTCTCAAGCGGCCCCTTATAATATCAAAAGAGAAAAACAATGCTGAACGGCTGATCTATTCTTGTAGATATGAATCAGATGTTGTTATGTGATGCACTAAACAGGGCAGAGCTCATGACTGTGGTCTGTTTAAAATCCTGTTTCGATAAATCAGCGGTGAACATTTAAGAGGAAAATATTATTCTGTAAAATTATTGTGAAAATGAGAAGTCCCAATTATCATTCATGTGAAAATGGGGAATCAAATAAGCATGTTGATTCAACAAGGGGCTGTTAAAATGACCTTGAACTGAAAATGTTTTAAATATTTTATCGCTGCATATCACACAAAACACCTTTGCAGTAATAATAAATATAATAATTGAAAAGAAAAGACTAAAAAATGTATAAATAAATAAGCGGTGCAGAACAAACCGTGAAATGAATTTTAGAATTAAAACACACATTCATTATTGTATGTGCACTTACTCAGTTAACATTGTTTTACTACCTGGTATAAACTGTGAATAGATCTGAAAACAAATAAATGTGGGCAGAAAAACAGCCTCAGCGGCGCACACCAGGCTGAGCCGGACAGACGCGAGTATTGCAAATGGCCAACATACCAACAGGACACAGGCTGGACACTCACGCTCAAACATTCACTGGTGTCACATGGACTCCGGCTTTGAGATCCAATGCAGGCCAGCGCTGCAGCGCAAATCAACAAGCCTGTAAGCAAACACAGATTGTCACAATTTAACACAGTAACACAATCAGAACCAAAAAGTCTAACATTCACATAAAGAATACCACTGTGTCTAAAACTTGACAAGACCCGAAATTCAAACACCTCACTGAAAACTGCAAGCACTAAAAGCATTTTAGTAAAGACATGAAAATAAACAGCCAAATAACACAAAAGTAAGAAGGGAACATCCCTTCTTATCTTTGTTACGCCCTCCTAAGCAGTCCTTCAGTCTCCATTTTCCGGGCTACAAAATCCACAATTTGTTTAAAAAAAAAAAAATAAAAAAAAATAAAAGGTACGGCAAGAGAGAAATGGCAAAAGGTTGTAAGCTGTAAGATATGGATGAGGAGGAGTCGCAGAGCTGGCCGCAGAGAAAGTGGAATTGGTGACTATGCAAAGGGTGGTGTTTTTTTTTTTTTTGGTGCCTCATTTTGCATGGCTCTTTGGGATCCCAGCAGGATTCTTGGCTGCAGCTCCGTCTCTCCTTAGTGCAGCAAAAATTCGATATATTCCTTTGTCTTTAAGAATGAAAATACTAATAATACTTAAATTGAGAAATGAGACAGCAAAGCAAAGGTGAAAGTGCGCGGTACGTAAGCGCCACCAAGCAGAAGCAACAAAACAAAATGTAAATCAAATTAAAAATGAAGGCGGAAAATGTTTTTTTTTTCTTACTAACATTATCTCCCAAGTACGAGCTGTAAAATGTGCCTCCTCTACTACTACTAAAGCAGCAAAAGCAGCAGCCAAAGCCTTTCCGAATCTACGCCACGTAGTGAGAGAAGGAGAAGCAAAGACTTTTTTCCTCTCTCCAAAATGGCTGAGGGCCGGGCGAAAAGCAGCTCTGAGCATATGAGAGCAAGAGCGGTACTCCCCGTCCCACATCGGGGAGGGCTGGGCAATTCAGCGAGCATCTCTCCGGGTTCCCTCTACTCTCTCAAAGTCTTTGTCCCATTCACGCCGGACCAGGGTTGTACAGCTGGGTCAACAGGCCGTAAGAAACGCTGCAATGGCGTTCGAAGAGGATTCATCGAGATGAATATTTGTCCTTCATAGCAACATCCTGGTACCTCAAGTCTCTTTGAATGCTCTCGCTTCATGTTTTATTGTTAAACGTCTGCTGAATGCTTCACAAGACGTGTCTATTTCAGGAATAGTTATATAAAGATAGTCAACATAACATCAATGAGTGAGTTACATTTTCAAGGCTGCTCAGGTGACTGCGCATACCTTAACATTATATAAAAAGAATAGTGTTTAAAGTGGCTTTTTAACAACGGTTTCCAAGAATTGAGTCCTTTTCGGACAACAGTGAATTTGACATTAATACTTATGTCATCATTACACCAATTACACCATTAGAAAGCGTCTCAGTCAGCTATATTCAAAACAATGGTAGTTTTCTGGATGTACTCTCCTGTATTATCTCTGCAATCCTCAGCGTCATTTGACGACTTATTAGAATGCATAAGCTTTTCTATGCATTCTGTGGTCTGGTTAAATTTGTGCAGCACTCCAGTGCACGTCATTCCGGCCCAGCCATTCTGTTAAAGGCTATATCAGATTTTGAATTGTTAAGAATCGAAGAATTGCACGGGACATTAAGTCTCCTGCATGCTAGTTTAGCCACAGCATGACAATGGGCTGCTGTCTGCTCCGTGGTCACCACTTGAATGTAAATGAACAGATTTGACTTTCAGGATATTGCCAAAAACCCTGTCACAGTGCTGACACGGACAAGGGCCTCTCCAAAACAGAAGGTTGAAGAGAACAGAACCATTGACGTCGCCATAACCCCAATCCTTCAAGCCACTCTCACAGCCTGGGAAAGAGGCAAAAAGAATAACGGGTAAACAAAAAGACCAGATTTTAGGGCAATAATATCATTGGGAGGGGGCGTGGGGGGACAAAAACAAAATAGAGTAAATGAATGTGCAAAAGGTTGCATAGATCATTAATTACTTTGCTTTCATTAAACAAGGAGGATAATAATTTTCACATTATTGAGCAGTTGATCTGAAGTCACAAAGGTTCCAAGTTCACAGTTCAACATTCCATTTGAAATCATTCCCCATTTTTCCTCTCTATATGAAAATATTTCTCCTTGACATTCTTCCAAAAGCATTTTTTTAGGACATTGTTTAAAAAAGGTTTGTCAAATGCAGAGCAACACAGCAAAAACAAACTGGGCAAAGAGTGAAGCTTTCGAAATAATCATGCAGTTCAAGCAATGTGAACTGGGTGACAGTATGCTAAACGGTCTAAAAGTAACATCAGATGCTGAAGCTAGAATAATTGCTGTAAAATATTGTTGAGCCAATTAAAAGGAATCGCCGGGTAAGTTAGGGAAATTATGTAAAATTGTCTTTATGTGGTAGGCCTTCCTATTTTCGTCCAAACACAACTAAGAGTCTACTGTACGCTGGCAAGTCTATAACCGGCACAATGATGATTCAACCATGCCTTGTGAGTCACCATTTAATTTTGTGCTATGGAAATCTTGGCGCAGGCATGAATTAGTAGACAGAGTTGAGTCATTACCCGGTGAAGAAATCAAAAAGTTAGTCCAAAAATGCGTCCTTGTCCTACATAGTTGTCTCCTAATTGCCTCTGGGCCCACGGCATTTATTAAAATTATATCAGAATACTTTTTGGAATACAGCAGTTACCAGCAGAATTTAGCACTCCAGGGGGCAGGCGGAGTAGTGGCTGAGTCCAATTATTTGGATATATCAGTTAAAACATGAGCTAACCGCCTACGGTCCCGCCGGTCATTGTTTGGTACTGCCTGCACAATCAAGCGTAACTGGTTAAACCACTGAAACCACATCAATAGCACGGCTGTATTGGTAATTATAGGCTACGGCAGATTGCAATCAAAAATCAATGTTAAAATGAAGACTCAAATAATAAGGACAGTCAATCTGGATAGTGTTCATTTACAATTAATCCTTGAGTGTGGACTCACACTACTCAGTATAATTGATCGCAGCATTAATCACAAACATCTGTGATAACCAGTGTTCTCAAGATATGTCAAGCAGGTTGTAGCGTTTTGAAGTAATCTCAATCCACATGAAAACGCCAGCGTAGGCTGTCAAGCACATGCCAAAAGAACAGGTGGCGCAATTTTAGGCAAAATGCCTGAGAAAAGTCATTCTTGGGAAAAGGCACAATGACAACAATAGCAACGGAAGGAAAGAAGCAGTCATACGTGTTAGTGGTCAACTGGAATTCGACTATGCAACGTTAATTGAACACTTGAATTTTACTCAACATATTTTTTTGTAAAAAAATTGATAATGTAATGGGGAAAACAGCACACATAGTGAAGGCTTACAAAGAGGAAGGTACAAGTTTTGGAAAATGTAAGCCTACTGCATGGTTTTAGAAAAAGCTGTTTTTAGTTACCTTAAATTGAGTTAGCATTGGTGAAATGCCAAATTCTATTGGAAAGCTAGAAATTTGTGGTTATAAATGACCACATTTATCACATGCGGCAATGCTAGCCATCCTGCAATTGTTTACGCCCCTCGATATGCGCTAAGGGTTTTTAATAGGCAAAACATGTTCCAATTACCGTACATGACAAACCGTAGTTTCCATCGACAATCTTTTTGAGTAGTTTTATAACACCTCAAAGTTCGACCACAAATCAGTTCTGTGACGCTGCACAAACTTTGCTTTGATAGAATTTGAAATACTTTTAAAATAAAATTTCTTAATAAGTTCACTTATACGTGAAGTAATCAGTTCCAGAGGACTGTATATTAGTTTTAACTCCACAGGAAATGTTTTGAATAACATTTTTAATTATCATACACGTTTAAGCAGACTATCATTAATCTGTTAAAAACGAAACAATTTAAACACCCTCTTAACTTGAATGAGGAATAAATGATTGTGTCCTTTCTTTAACTTTGTCGGTCACATAGGTATAATATCAAATCATGTAATGTAACATGTATATAAATGACTCCCACAACACTACCTTTCAAAGTTTGTTTTTTTTTTCGCAAAATGCTGCTGATCATCCTATAAAGTCAACAGTAATGGATCAGTAACATGATATAGAAAGTTGCCAAAATAAACCAGCCGCACCATCAATCATGGCACTCACACATAACAATTTAATGCTGGACAAAAATGTTTTTTTTTTGTTTTTTTTTCAAAATTATATTCTTTCAATCTTGGCACTGACAATGTACATGCAGAACAGAGGCAGAGTATCCAAGCCTACCACTAATCTCTGCCTGTGAAGCACGCTACCGCCACTTGCTGTTCAAATGAAACTCAAATGAAGCGTTTGATGACTGACACAAGAGAGAAAAAAAAGGTCAGAACTGCAGCAAACTTGAAGGAACATACCATATAAAACGTTTGGCTCAGGTTGAGCTCTCAAGCACTGGGTACGGGACCCAGTTGAGATCTTTTCAAGTACTATTACTAAAAACAAGATGTGAACATTATCTTAAATAAACAGTGACTTGTGTTGCTCTCATAACAAGTACAATGGCATTTCCTTTTACAAACCCATCTTTATATGAATATGAAAAAGTTAATATGATCTTTTGTCTTCAGAGGAATTCTCTAGTTTGAATAGCAGAGAAAATTAAGTCATGCAGAAGCAGCCATACTGTAGACTAATTCAATATTGGCTAAACAAGGAAATCAATACCACGAACCAAATAGATTCCATACATACAAAAACATTCTCACGCACTGTTCAGTCCGCTTTGTTACATTTCCTACATTTCCATGTGTTGCCTTTAGTCACAGTCGATGAAGTCATAGGGCTTTATTTGCGTGCCCAGCACATATTAAAAAGCAACCGCAAGAAAATCTCCACAAAGTTGGCCGCTGTGGAGTAGGCACTTGGAGCACCCAACTCCCTCTACAGTGATTCAGAGGGATTTGTCTCATGCTGTCGTCATATTCATGAATGAAATACAAAGACATCCAAAACATACAACCATAGAGCTCGGAATCAGTCTGCCCGTAATCTGTCCACCAAAATCGCGTTACACCACTTGCGCCACTGCTTAGACCTGCTTTTTGCTGGTCTAAATTCTGGACTACTTTCTTTCACCAAATTGTTAGGTGCGCCAAGGGCGTGTAAAACGCCGCTGATCTACCAGAACAGCCAAATAGAAGCAGGGCGATCTGCCAAATTTCCGAACATGGTAAACAAGACTTGCACCAGCATGAAAATGGAGATGTGGCAGTTTTTATACCATTCAGTTTAGGGGGTGTTCTGAGTGGACTTGACAGAGGACTCTGTCTGAGCAGTCTGTGTGGGAGGCCAGTAGGCAAATAGTATTCTTTTATCTAGTGCAACAGAGGCATTGCATGAAGCTTGCATTGAGCTGGATAAAGTACCAATAAGGGAGCAGTAGTATTTGTTACTGCCAAGTTCTCGATCATATAGCTTTGGTTCATAATGTTTCTTTCAACTTGAATATGTCTCCATGCTTTCATCTCACCCATCTTTTGCAGTTGCTTGTCCCAGTCTGTTCCCTCCTCTTACTTCCCTCTCAAATATTCTGCTCACGCACAACTGCGGCAGCGTTTCTCCAGTCCTCCCATTAATCCACACCACAGACATCTTTTGGTCCACAGTCTTGTCTCTACAAGTCTGAACCATTTTGACGGAGAGCGATCACTGTTGGCAATACGATAAATACCTCATATGCTAGGTCCATCTAGATAATGCAAATTAGAAAAAGGGCTTTACAGTCAAATAGTACTCATTCATATAAACAGTATGAGAATACCAATTCAACCGGCATTGTTCAGTGATACGCTACATTTTTGTCCGATCAATTAAATTCAATTCCCTTTTTTTTTTTTTTTTAAATCAAGCATTTCTCTAGCTTTTTTCTTATAGGTCTGCTGCGCGTGTTTAATTTACGGAATGTGGTTCAGCTGCCTTTGAGGCATTACTGGACAGTTTCGGATGCTAAACGCTCCTTTCTCAATTACTTTCTGTGTAGTGAATGTGGTTAGTGTGGATTTAAATAAAGGTCCCTTCTTTCTTTTGTTCTTTTTTATATGCTAATGGAGACAACTGTATTAAAGTTGACTTGTTGGCATCGGTATTTATTTGTAACTAAATTTAATACAATAAACAGCTACTTCTTTCTTTGTTTTTTGTACCGTCTTTCCATAACACTATCATGATTGTAACACAATCTGGATATTCATCTATAAATAATGATCACTTAAGGGGAAAGTACTTCAGACGTGCTAAAATGTTTTAACAAAATACCTTTTCAATAGCAGTTTGATTCGGTCAAAAACACCAACCCCACGTATACCCGGCACCAAGAAAATATCACTCAATACATTCGTTCACAACTCTTTTAAGATTAGTTTAGAACCCAGAGAGTGTAATCACTTTGTAACACTTTACCTTTACCTATTAACACCCAGCAGGATATCGTTATTAAATGTCCATGCGGTCCAGAAACAGGTAGACTATAAACACTCACTGTGAGAAGACTTGACTATAAAATTCCAAAATTTAGTTTAGAAATTTTACTTGACAAAGTTGTGGACCCTAATGTGGAAGAAAGTGTGATTTTTATGGCTTTTAACATGCAAAAGAAGAAAATGAGTACAATCAGGTTTCACGTGTCCAGTAAAGTAAAATTACTATGTGGTGTTTTTAATGTTAGTTTGCTTCCATTGCAATAATAAATTCGACAGACTTGTAAATGCATTTAGTGTGCAATTCCTTTCCTTTCTTCTTTTTATAAGGAATATTTGAAGATATGGGAAGTGATAAATCTGTTCTGACCGGGATTTGGACCATGCTACCCATTCAAGGAATAGATAGAAGCAATATTAGCAGAGTAAACAGTTAAATGACTCATAATGAGTAGCATATGGGTGCCGCTTAGAGATGTCCTGAGAGGGGATTGAGAGAAATAGCTAATGGGGTAATGCGGTAGGAAAAAAAAGCTGTAATTGCCGAAACTATTTTTGGATTTCTGGCTTAGAAGATTCACCAAGAAATACTGTCAGATGTTTAATATTAACACATAATCAAATATACAGGAAATTAAAGAGTCAAAGCCCATAAGGCAAAGGCAGCATGTGCACATAAACACAAAGTATTCTTGAAATGCTACTTGCTTGAAATGCTTCTCTCTACCAGACTTATCTAAGTGCTGACGCAACATGCAGAAAAAACATACTTCTAGGTAGTCAAACAATGTTTTGGCTCCCATCTACATCATATCTATTTTGTGATTTCTTCCCTGTAATAGTGACTAAGGTAAAAAACAAAAAACAAACAGTGCTTAGAAATTGCACACAACGCCTTATCAGCCACCCTCTGCATTTACAATTTCTTTCACTCTCCACTCCTGCTATTTCAAACCCTTATTTCTCTGCCTTCCCTCCTCCCCCCTCCCTCCCTCTCTCATTCATTCATTAATTTTGAACTCTGCATTGGTAGACAGGCAAAGAGCGTAGCTCCATGGTTACCTGGCATCAGGCCATCTCATTACACTGCCAATTGATTCTGGCCTGCCGCCATGTCCGCTGCCTCACCCCCACCGCCCCACACTATCCACCATCTCTGCACCCCAGACTGTCTGCAGCACAGGGGATTTCAACACACAGGAAGGGAAGAAGCAAAAACTGCTTCACAAACATACTAAAAGTTCAGCTTACGCGCATGTATGGCTTAATACAACTGACATACAAAGCGTACAGAAAGCTTTGTTTGGGACACAAATTGTGTAACAGTTTGGAATTCATTCAGTTTGGAATTTTAACTTGAATACCAGCCACGAACCCCAAATCTTATAATGAACGTATTCGGATTTCAAATGCACAGCATGCATGTGCAGTTTGAACAAAGAATAAATCATACTAACTTGAAGAAATGAAGGACATCCCAATTATTAAAAAAAAACAAAAACAAAAAAACTATACATAATACAGTGAGCCTTCCTTAGACTGGGTTTGACATAAAAAAATAAATACGAAGCAATAGTTTAACACTACAACTTGTATTCCAAGGCATTTACATTTGATCTGATAAACAACTTAAAAAATAGCACCTTTGTTTGAATACACCCTTTTCTCATGTGAGCAGTTTCTGAATATGTTGTTAATAGCATTCATTTGTTTTTTATGAAGAGTATATTTATACATGATAGAGGTGTAACCAAAAAACTGCCTTTGATTGAAAAACAAGCAACCATGACAGAAGATGGAAAACCAATCTGAGCTATTGTACAAACTTTATAGATACACAAGGCTATTTGGAATATCCTGAAAAAGAAAGAAGTCACTGTTGTACTAAGTAACGAACGTTAAACGGGTCGACCAAGGAAAACAATAACCCACAAATGCAACAGCATTCAGTGTGCAGGAGTGTTCAAAGAAGATTTCCTGATAAAAAGTCCTTGTAAGGATACACTTAGCAAATTTCCACATTTTGGTTAGGATTCATATTTCCATAAATTATACCGAGACAAGGTTCATAGCAGTTTTAGACCAAACAGAATCCTTATATGGTGTTCCGAATGTCTCCACTGTCTGCAACAAATAATCTTCTGCAACTTGGAGCCAAAGTCTCACTCAGATGTCTGGATCAATGTCTAATGAGTCATGTCGCCCATGGAGACTCCGGCAGTAAGTGCAGGGCAGCTTCACTACTCGTACAGAGCATCTGTCTAGGTGACTCAAAGTGGTACAGTAGCTGCTGCCTATTCCTTCTGCCACAGCTGACAGATGCCGGGGTCATGGCCTCTAGTTCACAGGGGATTTTAGAGGATCAGGAGTCAAAGAGAACATAAAGCCATACGACCAGAATGTCTACGGGGCTTTCAATATCAACTGCATCTCTTCATATTTCATTGAGAAAGACAGGCTAGGATTGCTCTGAAAGCTTTGGACGTACTGGGAGAGACATCATCTTAGAAGATCAGCATTGGCTTGGTACAGTTGATTTAGCAGCCTAACGAAGGACATGGAATTTGATTTGATGAAACGCAAGATATGGAGAGCAACGATGTGTGATAGCAGCAATTAACTTTGACATAATCTCCTTTTAGCAACACAAATTAATTGCGCCACCATTAGCATTTTAGCCTTCAGACACTGACAGCCCTTAATTGGGAATTGATTTCTCGAAGACAAAAAGAGACAAAGCAAAACTTTTAAGCATATCAACCAAATAAAAAAACCCGCTGAACGAGGTTACTGGTGAAAAGCGAACAGGGATAAATCACACAGTTCTACATAGTGTGGCTGCTCAATTAAATATGTCCGCTTTGACAGTGCAAAATCTTGACAAAAATAAACTGTTGATCAACAGTATGAATGTAGTTAATGTTTTTTAGTATTTAAAGAACATTAATTTTGTTATAAGTATTGAATTTGTAAATCCTACTGTCAAGACACTGTATCCCAATTATTTCCCTAAAGCATTGCTTACACCTTTGTGCCAGCTTTACACGTTTATGATCCAACCTGTAGGCTGTGGTGGTCTTGTTGCGGGGTACTCAAGAATGCTGACTTTTGAAAATTCTGTACAAACCAAAATACTGTACAAATAGTGTACGCCACTATAATGTAAAGCAAAACAATCAATAAGTCTCAGTGGACATCTCAATCTTAAGAGATAAATGTATCTAAGAAGGTTCATATAAGTTTGAGTGAGTGCCCTACATAGTGTAATATTTGAGATATTTCTCTCTCAACTGAATTGAACGACAACATTATCGATATTTTTATGAATGACTAGTGGTTCTTCTGATTGGTAACCACTACATCTTGAGAGAAAATGTATTTAAAATGAACAGGAATCTGAAGAAAAAAGGGTGGTCTTTATTTTTTTTCCCATGGAGGTAAATGACAAACGATAAACAGTCTGTTTGTGTATTTCATTGTAAGAGTCTATAAATAGTTTAGATAACATTCTACAAAGTGAATCCACATTAACTCCCCATCACCAATAGTGTGTTAATATCCCAAACGGACTTCATCCTCATATCTTCATCTATTTTAATTTTAATAGTAAGCTATTTTCTCACATTGTGTTCAATGGCTATTTAACATCATAATTGTTGTCGCTGTACTGTATGTTGTCGACACACGCAAATCATTTTTTTAATGATGCTCTCTAACCCTCAGTGACCTAAAAAAAGGCAATAAAGACATTTTCAAAATCAAGTCTGTAAAGGCCAGAGATGTGACTCCCCATCTTCGGGCCCCTTTCCTGTACGTGTGCATGGGTTGTTTAAGGACACGGTGAACCAGGCTACCCAATTGAGTGGAAGGGGCCAGGCAGGGGGAGTAAAGACAGGATGGCCGAGTGGAAGAATTTTCATGGAATCCAAAGCGCAAAAGCAGTAATGCCAGGGAGGGTGGGGGAGCTCGGGAAGAAAAAAATGGATTGGTTGAGCTCAACAGAGTGGGAGGAGCTTGTTACCAAGGAGGAGAGATGCATATGTTTGTCGTTGGTGGACGGCAGCAGGATTGTGAGTGTCTACCAATATGACAAAATATATGCGAAAGGTGAGAGATGGTTTCTTTTGTGGACAACAAAGCAAATGATAGTTGTTATTTCTGATTCTTTAAAACCTGAGATTCCAGCTCATACAGATTTGAAATACACCCAATCACACCTTCACTCTCAGGGGGATGTGAAGTACCACAAGGACACTCTCCTGTGCCCCCCACCCCTCCTGCTCTACACCGCCCAACCCACCCCTTGTTACCTTGTCTCCCCCTCTCCAACGTCCCTCTCCTGTTGCTCCCCTTTCTGTGTGAGTGTGTCTGGGTCCCGCAGGAGAGGCTTTGTCTGTGAACACTGGAGCCCAGACCAGCTCACAGGGGCCAGATCCATGAATACCCACACTGTTAGAGCCGCTCTTTCACTTCACACCACTTTCTCTACTGGAATGCTTGGGCAGTGAGGTAAGAAACACACACATACACACACACCCCCGCACACACGCTCGCACTCACCCCCACACACACACACACGCGAGACACAAACTGAGTGAGTCATGCAGTGATGAAAAGCCAGTGTTTTGTGTGTGAACCCTCTCACCCTGGACACACATCCTGAGATCCTTTCTCCTCCATCAGTCCCTGCCAAGTTCTCCCTCTAATTAAAGACTATTTGGTCCAATAGCAGTGGCCCAATCTCCCCCAGACCATGCCTCATCTCCAGTCCGTAGAAGTCCCAATAAGAGTAGATCCTCTACGGAATGTGAGTGAGTGAGGTGGAAAAGCAACTTCTCAGGGTTTCTAATTCCTCCGTTAACGGTGTACTTAGTGTCAAGGTCCATGCTAACTTAACAGCTGACAGAAGATAATCAACCAAAGCCCCCGCAAAAATGTTTGGTTGATTTCTATGATTTATGTTCATGTTTTTTTAAATATACATTTTAAGTAATCGGGCAGGCAACTGAAAGGATGGAGAGTGCCACGATTTTTGGTCAGCGCAACTAGGAGAATTTGGAGCACCACACACTTTGTAACCTATATGTAAAAAATGTGCATTTTTTTTTTAAACACTGCACATCACAGTATCTTAATATAAGTCATGCTCAATGTTTGTATAAAAGATCCAGCCTTTAACAACAAAGGGTATGAAACACAATGAAAAATAAAAGTATTACCACATAGTTTAAATTGTTTTTCTAGAGCAAAGCACTCTCTTGAATAAAAGAAAAAAATGCTACTGAAAGGCTTAGTAACACAAAGGGAGGATGGAAATAAAAAAAATATAGAAGGTCATCCACAAACAATTATACCATGGGATTTTTGGATAACCTCAATAATAACTAATAAATCATGCGTGAAACTTAATGGGGGCGTTTAACAGTCCACAAAAGTTTGACTGTCAAGAAATGTTTCGCAACAACGAAGAATGTGAGGGCAAATTCGTGACAGACCTCTGAACATTTGAAGCTTTGTTTTCTCTAAAGCTGGTGTGCACACAGTCAAATGTCACACCTGTGTCTACGTCTCATGATCCTGAAAATAACCATTTCTAACCATTTACATTAAACAGATTTGAACAAAAAAAAGCAAAGAAAAATTTCATAATTTGTTTTCTGTACATTCATACTTTTCTGTCAGTCATTAGTGATTAGAGTGACAAAGTAGACTGAATTCTCTTCCATAAATTTGGATTGGAAAAGAAACAGCCAGGTTGGAAAGTCTCCCTTCACAAACCTGTGGGTGATGTAATAGACACTGGGCCTTTGTAGCATCTAGCCTGTGGTCACTAATTTAAATCTCAGCAAGCTACTCCATTTTGGACCTCACTCGCGAGGCGTTGCGTCACCTAGACCTTTTAGTAAACAACTTACGATTTACTCCAGTTTGGAAAATACCAAATATTACACAAACATTACCAGACTGTTACTGTTGTCTGCAGTGAAGGCGGATTAGGCCAGCCAATGATCTGTAGCCATGAGATGCCACTAATTAGGATGAAAGAATGAGACCCAGAATGAGTGCAGGGCAACAAACAAGTGCCAATTAACTTTCTCAATTTGCCCTTCTCCGACAATAATTGCTCAATGACCGCAAGTTAAACTCAAGTAAGAATGGTGGCACCAACATTAGACAGAAAGTGGAACCATTATTCATGGGTTCTTAAAGGTTAAGTATTGGTCATTGGTATTTATGAATAAGCATTATATGGAATAATATTCCCTTTATTAGTCCCACAATGGGGAAATTCGAGATTCGAACCCGGGCCTCCTGGGGAGACTGGGTCCTGAACGCGGCGCCTTAGACCACTCGGCCATCCTGGCAGCCAAGAACAGGAGATCAGCGGCACGGTGGATGACTGGTTAGCACAATGGCCTCAGTACAGAGTTGCAAGGTTCAATTCCGACTCCGGCCTTCCTGTGTGGGGTTTGCATGTTCTCCCCGTGCCAGAGCGAGTTTTCTCCAGGTACTCCGGTTTCCTCCCACATTCCAAAAACATGCATGGCAGGTTGATTGGACACTCAAGGTGTGAGTGTGAGCGCAGATGGTTGTTTGTCTATGTGTGCACTGCGATTGGCTGGCAACCAGTTCAGGGTGTACCCCGCTTACTGCCCGAAGACAGCTGGGATAGGCTCCAGCACCCCCGCGACCCCTTGTGAGGAGAAGCGGTAAAGATAATGGATGGATGGATGTAACAGGAGTGCCGATATTATCGTGTAAGTTGGCCTACTAAAAGACAGCTTGAACTTACAACTCCTGTCATTTCCCAAAGTAACCCTGTGTATTAGAAAGCTATATTCAATTGGAATGCCACTGATGTTTAACCATCTCAATAGCATGACACTGTGGGTTGCATATTACATATATGTACAAGTACAAACAATATTATTAAATAATATTAACTCTCTTCAAGGTTCAAAGTCTCATTAAGATAGATCTTCCGCATGTGATCAACCCGTCTCCATTTCTATCTTGCTGCAGGTATAGTGGAGCAAAAAATATCTTTTAAGGAGCACTCTGTAAATATTTAATCAATGCACTGGTGAAAATAAAGTTGTGTATATTTGTCCAAAATGTTGTGTATATTTGTTTAAAGCCCTGCTAAATAATACATTTAAAGCTATGTTCCATACTCTATGGAAATAAGTGTAAACGCTCTGAGCGTAAGATTAATTTTGTCAATGGGTTCCATTTATGATTTCCTGTTTTCTAAGCAGTTTTCTAAGCATATTCGTATAACTCCATCTATCAGAGACTAACCATATAAGTGAAAGGTCAGCAGTAGAGCTATTGTATATGAATCAAAGCTGCTTCTGACTGTCTTCTCTTCAATTTCTAGCTCTGATTTGATACATTTCCTTCGTTTGTGGGTACTGTTTCAAAAATGATTAAAAACGGTGGTAAGCCATTATGAAAAAATAAAATTTTACGGAGAGAGAGGGAGCGAGAGAGAAAGAAAGTGAGAGAGAGGGAGAGAGAGAGAGAGAGAGAGAGAGAGGGTGTGTAGACACCACCACACCAGTCTGGTTTCCTGTACTATTGTGTCTGTGTTTATATGACTCAGTTGCACTTTCACTTGTGGTGAGCATATGAAATAACTTTGTCGTTTAATCACACCACCCAGCTTAATTTACACTTCACTCCATCGGATGTGGAACAGTGAGGGTGCAGTAAAGTGTGTGAGTGATCGGGTAATGGAGGTGTCGGCTGATTACAACCACAGAGCCCTAGAAAGGTTTTTCTACTTTTCAGTATGGCATTGAAGTAGGTTGACCAGATAATTTTTTTTTATCACAAGGCCCCAAATCTTTGGCAAATTCCTTTATTCTTTTGGGGTAGACTGAATACAATTTGGTTTAACATCAAAACATGGTCAAGAGGTCAGCTTGCATTAGGTATTTAGTATCTGCATCTTAAACACCTTAAAAGGAAACATATATTTTGGAATTTTTCTTAAAAAGGCTTTTCTTGTGTGACATCAGTACTAACAAACACAATAAGGCAAATAACTTGAAAGAAAGGTGAAACCACCGCGCTTAACTAACAAGGACGTGTTATAAAAAAAAAAAAAAGAAAATCAACAGGATGGAATAGCAACAGCCCAAGTTTCCTTCTAGCTCCTGCCCACGCAAGGCAACAGGGTTATTATTCGTCTGTAAAACTACGTGACATCACTGATATGTGAGGGAGGTACGATAGCGCCGCTGCACAGCAGAAAATCCCTCCCGTTTCAAAATGACATTTCCGAAATACAAGCATTACTTTTCATGGTGTGAGCCAGAGATGCATGATCGTTTCGTGTCTAATGAAGTGATGACAAATTTATTACTTGATGAGGTTTTGAGATTACAGGTAGACTCTTGAAATTTAGCATAACAAGATGGTAGCCTGCTTCTGCGACTTTCAAAAAGTGTCAAAGTACAGAATGAATCTCACTGGACAAATTCTTACTGTCGTTATTTTCAATTCTCCTCTTTTTTTCTTTTTTACAACTGCTGCAGTGCGCTGCGATTGGCTGAATATGTGAATCAAGTCACTTCAGCGCTGTCAGGAAATGAAGTTTTATTGGCTGGTGCAACATGCCAGCTCTCACATCGACAAGGTTTTGGTGGAGATGAGCAGGCATGCTGATGAATGCATCAGGTGGGGCTGCTTTTCTAAAGCCGAGGAGGCAAAGGAGGAGGAGGAGAGGCACTCAGGGCCACCCAAGTCATTCTATCCCCAGTTTGAGGACACTCAAGGAAATTTATTAGCTTTTTAATCCCCATGCTGTATTTTCACTCACAGTGGGGCCAGAAAAAGGATGGCCTGGAGAGTCTGGCCACCTGTGTTTCGAATGTGCATAGTAGAAGCTACACCACTAAACTAGGTCAAATGGGGATAAAAAGCTGTTCATTATAGTATACTAAATGCTCTGATATTCCCAAGATCAATCCATGGCAGGACTAGCAATACTGTTTGTTTATTGTGGAATTTTTAGAGTCAAATTCAGTGCCTCATACAATTTCAAAACTCTTCATCCGGCACTCGAAGGCTATACACTCACTCGTTCCAAGCTTGCATACTGCAGAACTCATAGCATAGCTCAGCAGTATTAACGCAGCTTGCCAGCATCACACATAGACCTCACAATGACACCGTGATAAAAATATGTGGGTCAGGTCAGTGCTGTGAGCCACTTCAAGTGATCTCCTGTCATACGCTCTGGATAAAAATAACACAAGCACTACATAGACAAAACACATCAACTCCAGACGTGTGCTTGATACAGTGTGGCAAAGCACCAAACTGGACAAAAGTTAGATCACAGAGGTGTAAAAATAAGAGCGGGGCCTTTTCCAAATGACTCTTAAACTGTATTTGTTAGGAGGATTTCCACCTACAGGACAGCCCAAGAAGTGATGCCTAGACTGAACTTACCAGTGTGAACACGGCTGCTGCTGTTGATCCACAACAGAACTTCAGACGGCCACCTGTGCAGAAGAGAAAATTCATCACTTAACTATCCTGTACACTGAGAAATATATTTTATGACAATGTCATCAAACAATGGAGAAATACTGCAATGGAATGAATTGACCGGAGCATTGCATTCACACGCGCTGATATGCGGATTTTTTTTTTCTTTTAATCAGTGTCTGTTTAGCAGATTGAGGTCAACATTTGCCTGTGAGTGTTACGTAACTTGCTATATGGCCCCGTATAACAGTATTACATCTGTGATTGCAGTTCAGCCAGGAGTCATGGTGCTGAAAGGCAGACTGATGCAGACGGACGGCTGCAGCACTTTTTGGCATGCCCCGGACGTTACTTATAGTCTAATTCTGATTTATCCTTTAAACATCCGTTTGGCCTCTGCCTTTGTATGACCAATGCTCCGTGCATTTGTAAAAATTCCCTCATTTCCTTTTCCACTGCACTCAAAACACTTTCAATTCCTCATTTAACTAAAATGTAACAAATGATCAGACATGCAGCAACATACACAGACAGATAAATGAATAGAGAGAATAGATATGTAGGTCAAAGACTGATGATGTTAGTTCATCTCTGTTTATTGGATTATAATTTAGACTCATTGATTTGTGATTGATGCTTTTTTAATCGCCCTTGCTCTGGAAAGGGTGGGATGTCTGAATTGGTTGCTATGGCACCAGACATCTCTTCATTTCCTCAGACAACAACTAACTGTGATTGTTGTCTGTGTATTTGCAATTGTGTGTAATTGTTCACAAGAGCATTGCAGGCACGTATAAGGTCGCCTGAGTCGGTTTGATGAGGTGCAGAAAAGTGATTATGATCAGTACCTACGTCTGAATCAGTGCAGATGATATCCACTTGGTATCACATTATCACCAAAATGAAAAATTGGGCATGTTTGAAAAAGGCCATTTATTCATTCTTTCACAAAGATATGTGTCATCCAGAATGGATTTCCTAGTATCAGATTGCTCCATGACGTTGATTTCCTTTTTTTGTATTTTTTTGGAATTGTGTCTTGGTGCCTATTGCCTATGGTCTCAAACCCAATGTGTGCTGTTTTCTTCCATTTTGACCTGCACGCATTTTGCAGCATCTAAACTCCAGCAGAGGGCAGCGTGTGTTTTTTTTTCCAGACTGTAAAGTAAAAACCATCCATGTAAGCTACTGTAAAACTTTAAACTCACCTCATAAAATATTTTCTGCAAAATTCCACAGATTGAATGACAAAAAAAATCATAATTTAAAAGAACTAAATTCAATACAACCTAAAAAAAAAAAACTATATCTTGAAAAACGAATTTTCCCTTATTTACTTTGTTAACATTCTATGGAAAATGTAATGTTGAGAATATAACCATAAGACATGAAATAGACCGAATTATTCAAAGGTATGCTTCAGGAATTTGCAAAAATATTTTCCATTATCACATTCCAAAGTGCAGACCATCACCAGTGAAGAAAAAGCAAAGTAATTGGACTTCTTTCAAAGCTGATGAGAAGACCTTAATGAGGAAATGTTGAATGTTCATTAGCAGCAATGAGAATTCACGCAAAAAAACAAAGTTCTCGCCTTTGCTTCGTCAGAAAACGTGACATTTTTCCATTCATGCTGAATCTAAGCAGATCAAATGATAAGGAAAATCTTTTGACTTACATGTGAATCTATCCCAATACAGTTGTCCTATTATTCTCTACCTCGAACGATCAAATGCACACGTGAGAAATTTGATATGACAAATGACAAAGTTCTTCATAAAATCTTAAGAGTGGGCATGTAGACACTGTTGAAACCAAGTTGCAGTTCTGACAGCTGGCCGGTTAAAGAAAGGTAGCACTTTAGCACTTGTCCATATGTGCAAGTGTTTAAGTACTGTACTGTACATGTGTGCGTACGTGAAGCTGCCGATGTTGGGTGAAAGAGGTGAGGTTTTTTTTTTTTCTTTCCACCCTGAGGGGCCTCAAGCTGGGGCAGGGTGGGGTGGAGCTTCAACGAGGCGGGCTGTTTCGCCTGAACTCAGTGCACTATAAGAGCACTCGGGGAGCGAGGTCACAGAGTCCAGCATTCCTCTGGAGCGCTGTCTGTTTACACGACTGCTGTTGAGCCTGGGGGAGGTGGCGGCACTGCATAGCTACTCAGTCAGATAGCAGCTCAGTCACTTGTGATCATCGACCGTGGAGATAAAGATCCTATCAGTTGGTTCAAGCTTAACATACCGTACTATCGTTTGTATCATTCATAATTTTTGGACTATGCGTCACTGTATTGCATTTTTTCAGTGTTTTACTGAGAAGTCAAGGTCTATGAAGAGTAACACCAAAGCAGGACTGTGGTGTCCGTGTGAAAAGAAAAAGTGAATTCAGCTAACCTGCACAAATGGTTGGCAGGTTAGTTTTGCAAAACCTTTGACTATCGCCTCTGTGCTGCTGCTTTCTGAGCCAAGAAGCCAGATGGTCAGCTCTTGGGGAGCACAACAGAGATGGGGAGTGACACCCAAGCCCTGGAGAAACAGTGCTCTGACTGTACTGTGGACTGGGGAGTGGGGGTATGAGTGTCAAAGGCGCCATTGTTACACATACCAGCGCGGTTTCACGTGCAGCGCATGATTCTCAGTGCAGGTCTGAAGTAAAGCCCAGCCTGACCTTAACTGTCCGTAGGATGTATCGGTGGCCTCCTGTGCAGGTTAAAGTGTAACCGTGTCCGTGTTTTCTCAGGAAAGCGTGTTTATCTAGAGGACCTACGTGGGGGCCCTTTTGTTTAACTAAGTAGCTTGGCTCGCCCTAAAAATAAAGCTCTGTGAAAAGCACAGGAACCAGGTGGCCCTTCTGTATTCCATTTACTACAAGTTAGGTCCAATATGCTGGAGCTTATATTTGCTCAAATATTTGTTGGCTTGTCCAAATGCATTGGTGATATATATCACATGTGAAGGAGTGTGAAGCAGTGGCTGAGATAACAATGATGATGTTTCCTTACTTTCTGCTGCCGAATATGACCATGTGTAGCATGCTCTCCGAACCAAGCTTCTCAAATAAGCCCCATGAAGAGAAGCGCACATATATTAAGGAAAATAAACTGTGCTATGGATGCTTGAAGGCGGGCCATAATGTCAAAGATTGTCGCCATCGCCAGATTTGTGACATCTGCAAGGGAAGGTATCCAACTTCTGTGCACAATGAAAATCACAAGGCACGAGAAAGGCCTTCAACCCCTGTTAGAACCACTCCAAACGACGCTCCAGACGACACCCCGAACAACACAACTACTGCCACTGCTCTCAACGTAAACACCATGTATAAGTTTGAATTTACAGTAGCAGGGCCTCAGGTATAAATTAATAGTCCTCTACGTGAGTATTTTATTGTTTTTATGTCTTAAATATAACAGTGCTTTATTTATTTCTCTAATGTCCGGATAATTTCAAAGATATATTAAAACATCTGTAGGTTTAAGCAGTTTAATACAACTATATTTTACATTATTTATTATTTTTATTTTTTAATTGTTTTGACATTTGCAAAAAATGTGCAAATGGGTTCATACTCATTTTGATTAGAAAAACTGTGAATTACTTCATTAGTCCTAAAATAACTTGCAAAATGTCCTGAAAATTATATACTCTATATCAGGGGTGGGAAAACCTTTTGATTGGCGGGCCACAATGGGTTCTAAAATTTGACAGAGGGGCCGGACCAGGAGCAGATGGATGCTGTGTTTTGGTAACCTCACCTCATCGGAGAAAAGAAATTAATTTAATTTTAAATGAAAGTTAACAAAAGCATTACAACAATATATATATATATATATATATATATATATATATATATATATATATATATATATATATATATATATCTTTGAAAAACCACAGTATTTTAAAAATAAAACATTAACAATGTTCATTCATTAAATTTTTTTCAAGTTCGGCTGCTTAAAACGCTGACAAGGAAAAAATGAGATTTGGCAAGGGTTTATTGTGACCGATAGTGAACAATCAGAATCCAATAGGCAAGATATCTTGCTATCAATTTATTGTAATAATTAGAGTATCTATAATTACTGTCGTCGGGTGACGATCACGAAAAACGCTGGTGGACCAAACTCACACCAGGAAATCAAAACGAGAAACAGAAAGAGCTTGCAACGCAAGATGACCCAAAACGACAATTGCTTACCTCCAAAGGGTAAGGTGAGTCCAAACACGAAAACGAGAACGAAAAGCGAGCCGAAGAATAGCTGGATACAAAATAACAAAAACACACCACATACCATACACAGAACAAACGAGGCGAGAACTATAGCAAGGGCACATGAACGAGAGCAACGTGGGACAATAATCCGACATGTCCGCGTCGGTGGCTTAAATAGTCCGTAATCACGGTCTTCATAGGTCGCAGCTGCGTGGCTCGGGAGCGCGTCTCGCTCGCGGTCGGGTCACAGGATTGCGCGCCGTCGGAACATGCCCACTCAGCTGCAACAATAACAGACGGATCGTGACATCGGCGGCCTGAATTAAAACGTTTAACGGGCCCCATGTGGCCCCGGGCCGTAGTTTGCCCACGCCTCCACTATATGGGAACTCATTTTATAATTCTACGCATCAACTAAGAACTGCAACATGTTTCATGAAAAATAACAAAAAAAACAATCCAACCATCCTTCTTATCAGCTGTCATTGGGCAAAAAGTATAATAATAATGTAGCCACTGCTGCGAAAGATACAAGATTGACTTTTTAGCTTTCAGATGATTTCATCAAATTTATAACATGGGTGTTGGCTACTGTTAACTAAATCCCCATTGCGTTATGCTTTAACTGGTACACAATCGTGCATAGAAATCTCAGAGCAATGACTACTTTGCTATTTCACAACTTCACTAATATGGAATTTATATTTGTAGAAATTAAATGACCACCAGCGCCATCATACAGAACAGATCATATTTCATAAAACTTTGTTTGACCTTGAGTAGCCTTCAATGAAAAAGAGAAAAAAGAAAACCTGCAGGCACAGAAATCCTCACTTTCTCACTGACTAACACTGCACAGGGCATTGTTTAAGCCCACAATGTGCTTGGTGATTTACATGCATCTGTCTGGCATGGAAAATGAGCAGTCACAGTTGCAAATAAACAGGGAAGTGGAAAGAAGAGAGAGATCGAACGAGAAACGAGAGATCATTCTGTCTCTCTGCCTCCAAAGAGGTTGTATACTTAAAGCAAGCATAGCTGACAGTGTAAATTGGTAGCAAATATAGTCAAGATAAACAACTTTGTTTTTTCAATTACTTCATTTTCATCTTAATGCCTGGTACCATAAAAGGTGCATCATGTGACAAGCAGACGTGGAATGCATAAAAGACTCGTTTTTGGCACAACAATGTCAGAGTTTTTGATGTGATTATGGTTCATAATAAAAAGAAAAAAAAGGAAAGTGGCTATCAGCACTTATATTAAACCATTTGAGCTCTTTTTGTTTTCATCATTTTATTTTTCCAAAGAAACCTTTAGTTGTATCAGACATTTAAAATGAACTAGAAACTGAAGAAACAAGAGTGCTCTAATATATTTTTCATGACTGTATAATGCCTTATAACTGCTGCAGACAATGGACAGACGTTAAAAAAATCACACAGATCCACTGGAAAAGTTAGATCCCAACTTTTCGCGATAGGGTAAAAGGTGGTACTTTTAAATTAGCTTTTTGTTACTTTGGTGATTTCAATACAGGAGCAACAGTTCACATTCTTTTATTTAATCATCATATGATCTAAAGCAAACCTCCACTTTTAATTTCTAATTTCAAATGGATTAAACAGATTTCTATGAAATACCATCTGAAGATATTTCTGAATGAGATCAGCGGTCAATCGTCATTTATTTTTGTCACTTTCTTGCATGTCAACCATACCATCTGGTGGTCAAAGACTCCATAAAAATAAAAAACCAAAAAATGTAAATTGCTTTAAAGACACACGACAGGAGTGACCCGCATACGCCATATTGCCTGCTACTACAACTCAGTCAGATGTGTGAGCAGAGAAGGACAGAAAAGCAAACATCTGTTAAAAAAAAAAAAGTGTAATTCAAAATGCTGTCTCAGTATGATGCATATTCTGGTCCTGCGCTCGGGTAAATCAACGCAACCTCAGTACTATAATTAGAGGGCCTGACCCTGAGAGGCGCTTCGAAGCAAAGCAAAAAATATTAGTGAAGTTTTGCAATGACAGGACTATGAATAGGAAAGGCAGGCATGTCACTGCTGAAGAAAGAAGACCAAAAATAAAAGAATAAACAACATGAAAAGACACACCAACAAAAATACAATAAGTGATTTTTTTTTGTTTAATTTCTGATAATAGTCAACGTCGAGTTGAGTTCAAGTTGGGACTGTAAGGGGAATAATGTTTGCTGCTTATCACATGTTTGTGTATCTGCAAGATACCATGTGCTGTCAGGCCGAGAGGAAAGAGCAAAATGGGTACAGGAAAGGAAAAATGTTGAAAAAAAAGGAAGGGAAGGACATATAATAAGAGCTCAAGTAGATAAAGATAGAACAAAGACGAAGGGAAGAGGTCAAAGGGACAGGGAGGAAGGAGGAAAAAGAGGAAGCTGCTTATTGTACAGCTGATGGCAAGTGGTAGTTCTGCCTTTTATAAATTCAAGTTATTGTTAGTGTCTAGCACAATAGCAAAAATATGCAATGATCATTTACTTAGTGAAGTTAATAACTAAAAAGCCAGGCAGGTATAGCGCAAAATGTGAAAACACAGAAACTACAGTCGAACATCCACACAAATATTGGAGCTCCCACAGACTCCAACACAGAACACAAAGGAATAGAATCGAATTATTTGTAACGTACAGTCAAACATTGACAACAAGACGCCAGAGCTTTGTTGTTTCATGTTTGAGAACACTTCAGTCTCTGTAGTAGTACTAGGTCAGAGGTTGACCTCCAACTATAATGACTTTTTGAAAACACACAGCACAGCCGGAATTAAGTCTGGCCGAACCAGCACTTTTACTTTGAACAAGCTGGAAAAGCTGCTGCTGACCTCAACTTGTCTAAGGCACCTGCTGTTGGAATTGCAAAAGAAGGATGGACTCACTTCAGGTCAAGGTTCTCAAGAGATACTCAACAGTTAAAGGACGGATTCACCAATAATGTGGATATAAAATATAAGGCTGCACCGTTCTGGGAAAAACATGCAATATCGGATATGTGATATGGGCGTTGAATAGTGTCATATTGATCTTGCGATATTTGACATCTAACTATAGAAATGAAATTTTTATCATCGAATGAAATGTATTTAAAAAATGCTTAAGAAATCATCAAGCTCAATATAGTATGGCGATGCGCATTTCTAGTTGCATCCGGTTGGTGAAATTCTATACGATGATCGCGATGACAATATTTTTTTCGATATATTGTGCAGCTCTACTACGCGTCCCTCTTCAAATGGAAGGTATTTGTAATGTAAAATTAAGACCAAGAGAAATGATTTCAAAAGTTACTCACAATCAACGTAACTTATAAACTATACAAGTCCATTTGAAAAAATAAAATAGCTCTTTTAGAGAAGGGAAGTAAAAAGGAAAAACCAAGATGATATGGTTGGACAAGTGGACACACCCTCTTATAACTGGGGATGTGGTGTGCTCAGAATTACCAAATCACATTCAAACGTTTGTTAAAATGGGAGTTAGCAGACGGCAGTCACTAATGAAGTACCTCTGCTTCACCACAAAGGTAGTTCATATGTTCTAGTAGGCTTTTCTTTTGCTTTCTAGCAAAACACTGAAATTTTGTCTGAACACTGACTGCTATTTTAAAACTTTTCATAAATGCCTTTTAGTTCCAGTTGAAGAAATACCAGTTCCAAAGCATGAGGAACCATTCAAGTTCACAACAACGTTCACAGTCAGTGAACGGGGCAATCATAGCCAACAGTCTCTCAAATATCCACACTCTGTTCTTTTTATTTCTCATCGTTTCCTCTCTTTGTATTGTTGTACATAATGTAGCCATGGTGGCCAGTTTCTTATTGATTGTGGTTGAAATAAAATAATAACACTGTACAGGATATGTTGCACAAAATATTGTTTCCCGATTAAAACACTGGTAGTTGCACCGTCTCCTTTGCAGTGCCAGTCAAAACCTTCAAATTCAAATGGTCTCCAACACATTAAGAGGTCAAGAAGTCCAAGCTATTAACTCTGGATAATACACAGCAGTGAACTTAAAGGCATTCCGGTTCATAAAGCATCATCATAAAGCTGAGTGGGAAAATACCAAAATGTACAAAGCTATCATACAAAGCTTAAAGAATAAAATCCTGCACGGTCTCTCAAAGGACCATCCTTGTGTACATGTAGCTTGTGATACTCAAGAGAGAGGAAACCTTGAGTAAAAACAAAACTTAGTGCAAGGTGACTCTCTGAATGCGAGAAACAGAGGATGAGATGTGAAGGGAGTTGAGAGAATAATGAATAGTACCATAAGACACCTTTTAAACTGCTTGCACAGGCCACAATTTTCCTCTTTTTTTTCTACATGGCTGTTCTGAAAAACAGCACACACACGAGAGGGGACAAAGACCCAGCAAATGTTCGCTTTCGGAGGTACAATTAGTGTCATCACAGAAACGGGATGCAGCCTGTGTGCAAGGGTATTTCTGTAATGCCAGCTGAGACACCCACTTACTTCTCCCGCAGTATGTTGTATGTATAAAAGCAATTGCTACTGTCCAACCAATAATATGTCACACACCACAAGTCAGTCACAGCGGGATGCCATGTTCGTGCTTCTGATGACTGTGAACCTAGAAATGGAATTTATTGACCTGGCTGCTTCGTACAATATGGCCAACTTTACCTTAAGTAGTTCTGCTGTTGGCCAAGGATCTTGGAGGTTAAAATAAGTTATTGCTTCAAGCTGTTTATTGCTCACTTTAAGTGTACTTACAGCTTGCTAACATCACGTGACAAAACTCAGAAAACAGGTGAGCCGTGACTGGTTGTTAACTGAGACCTGAACTGCGACGTTATTTTGTGGCAAAATGGCCGACCTCTGAGATGGATAAAAATGTGTGGAATTTGCTGCTTCAATTCATAATCCATAAACGCAATATTAATCAGGCTGGGGGTTGACTTCCCCTTTAAAAATGTGGTTTTGGTGCATCCCTAGTATAGCATAAACATTTTATTTAGTGCAAGTGTGAGATATCACAAGATTTTTTTTGTTACTAATCCCTGAATTAAAATAAAGTGAAAAATAGTTCAACAAAGAATTATTTACTAGCAACCATATATTTATAAGTGTTCAGTCATAACGGCCTTCCGAGGGACACAATGACTACGACGTGGTCGCGACAAAAATGAGTCTGACGGCCCTGCTGTAAAGAGTATTACTGTAGTAAAAACAGTACTTGTGAGGAAACACTCATAAGCAATGTTTTTGCAGTCATATTGAACTCAAGCAGCTACACTGTCAAGTACGGCTTGTTCTTATTTGCCAGGGGTCAGCTGCTAAGAATGTGAAGCATGCAGCTCATAACCATTCCTTTCTTCCCTATTACCCAATTTGTTTTTGTAACTAGCCTGAAAAGTAGGATATAACGGTTTATATCTTGTAACTTGTTAATAAGGTATCACGGGAATGTGTTTTTGTGCATCACTCGGGATGGATATAGAATTTCTGAGTATTCAGAGTGGGTATTAAGGATTTTTTTTAAATCGTCATTCTGCTGTTAATGTATATACATAACAGATTTCTGGGTCTTATGGTGTATTTTCTTCATATTAAACTGATAATGAAGTCTGAAGAAATGTGCTTTGTTGATATTGTCTACTGGTGATGCTATCTAGTAATCATGATCCTTTAGCTAACACAATTAAAAACTACAATAGCACTCAGTTGTACAAAACCTCACCAAGGTTGAACAATCTTAATTTGGAAATTGCCCACTTTCACAGATACCCGACTCCCACTTTGTCCCTGACAAATCTACTTGATTTAATACACCTTGGTGTGTTGGTTATTGTTTTATGCTTCATGACCTACTACTCCACGAATATTGAGAACAACCAAAAAAAAAGGCAATAGAAACAAAGAGTTCAACATGACAATTGCAAAAAAAAAAAAAAAGAAAATTTGTTTATGGTTTCCCACGATGGGACTTGCTCTGTTTTTTTCGTGATTTCAATTGTCAAAATGAATACTGAACAAATACATCCAAACACTAATCCCTCCAAAATGTCAGAAAATATTTTTAAATTCAAATGAACATAATGTTTTGCAGCCCCTTTTAATGTTTAATTGCCCATTAAGCCATCCTTCTTCATCAGCATGCTATCTACTAGCCAAGAGTTAATCTTGATAGTACAGTCACATATAAAAATAGTAATGCACTTCTTGATACTACTGCGAATGCCTTGAATTATTTTAATTGAGTACAAAAGATCCAGGCGAACCACACCACAACAACTTCTCAAATATCCAACACCAGTTAGTTAGACTAGTGTAATCCGTCAACATGGAGGAGTGAGTTATTTCTACGTATTTTTATGAATTACGTAGTAAAACGAATGCAGTCGAGAAAAAATGTTTAACAAACATAGTTGCTTAGTTAGCCCCGCAGGAGTCTGTTATGAAGCAATACACCACTCTGTCATTTTACTTCCTGTGTTTGCTGGGGTGTTTGCGTATGTGTGTGTGTGTGTGAGTGTGTGTGCAGGCGTGAGTGTACGCGTGTAGGTGCTCGTGCGTGTTTATTTTTATGCACAAGAGATGTAAATAAACTGAAGCAGCTGAGTTTAATCCAAAGGTGAACCCGAGCCCAGTCATCAAAACATTCAACAAACACAGCACACACCCCACAAACTCCAACCCACGTATCTGCACACACACAAAGACCTGAAAAGCTCGTGGTAAGACCTGTGAGATAACTCCTTGGGTATTAAATGAACTGAAAAGCTACAAGCGTTCACAAACTAAACAACCTCCAATCACTCCAGCTGTTTGCAAGTAACTCACCATTTATTATACAAGTCATCTTGATGTCAAACCTTCACTGCTGCGAGAAAAGTTAGTCCCCTCAGATGTCTTTCAACTCAAGATGGAGGCACAAACTTCCCAAATACATTCCTTTGTTCAGAGGTTTTGTTATGTTCAGTCTGTCAAGTCCAGTTCTGCTTCTCCCCTGCAGACTGCTGCGTGAGCTGCTAACATGACAGCATGGGTAAACAACCAGTTGGGTTACAAGAGACACACACACACGCATACACACACACACTCACACACAGGTGCATGCTGACTCCCAGCGAATACAAACAGAGATGTACGGACAGCCAAGAGCAGCACAGTATGAAGCAGTTCCTTTGGCAGTCCTCTTGTGTGGAACTCCAACCTTACTCCACCTCCCTTCTCCTCCTCCCCTCCCTCTCTCCCAACTACTCCAAGACAGGACACAAATGAAAAGCACACAGAAAGTTCCAGTTTGTTTTTGTTTGTTTGTTTTTTTTTTGTTGTTCTTTTGACGCAAGTAGCTGCAAACCAAAAAAGAAAAGGGCAGTTTAGTTTTTGTATGGAGAAATCAAAGGTTATAGTTAGATCTGATGATTTATAAAAGTTTATGTCACAGCCGCCCTAAATTATATATACTGTTCAGCCAACATTATTATTTTTATTATTATTATTATTATTATTGTTAGCAATGTAATTTCAAATGAAGGTTGACAAAAAAAAATACTAAAGCACATTTTTGAATGGATGTCAAATTGTAGTCATTTATTTACACCACACAACAGAAAAGAAATGTTAGTAATTGAATGTCATGGAATGATTAATTTTTTACTTCTCAGGTGAGTGTGAAAAAAGCACTTTTCTTACTTTTTTTTCACTGAAAAAGAGTTTGCATTAGAGCATTTTATTTTCATGGTGCTTGATGATTTATTTGCCCATACAGGTCTAATAAAATCTTTGGAGGTCTCCATATTTCTTTTTAACATTTTTTGAGCTTTTATATACATACGTAACAAAGTAACAGACTTTTTAGAAAGTCAATTGTATGCAGGAAAAAATAACAAATATTGTGAAAAATGCATTTGTTGATAAATTTATGTTGAATTTAACAATTCAGTCTAATGTATTGAGTTGTTTGAAAATGGTAAAATGGAGTGCACAATATTATTTTTTCAACAAGAAGCAGTTTATAGGTGTAGGTTTGATTAATTAATTATTTATTAATTCAACATGTCTTTTAGCAAGCCAATCGTTTTTTCCATGAACTGTGATGCCTTTGATACAAGACTTTTAATGTTTAATTGGTTAAAACAAACAAGATCACTCTTAAAATTAAAATCTATGTGGAAAAGTGGACTGTATTTTTTTTATTCCCCAACATAAAATAATTTACAGGTATTTAATAAAAAAAAGGACTCATTATAATTAGCATAATTAATATTAGTATTATTATTATCATCATCATTAATTTACATGAACTACAGATATTCAGTCAAATGACCACCTTTAGCCTGACAGAAACCAATTTAGTTTTGTATTTAGGTTTGATGTCAAAAAAGTGATTTTTGACACAACAAATGGAGTAAATAATGTTTTTAAAAATACTAGTGGACAATGTATTACTGTACTTTCACGTGACAATTTCAAAAAGACCAGTCGTGTTTATTATAATTAATAACAATATAACTGTTTAGGTTAAATGCAAACGAATTCAAACTGATGACCGGCCTAGTTTATACATAAATTAAACACGTATTTTATTAAATGAAAGTGTTGCAGTTATTGATGTTGACCAGCTTGAGAGCCAAGCGTGAGCGCGTGTGCGTATGTGTGTTTGCATGATGCAGATGGACTCAGATGTGTGTTGATTCTCTCTTGAGAGGTGGCCTCACTACCTCATGACAGCTGTGTCAAACTCCATTAACAAAGATGACTGGCCCTATGCAGTACAGCAAAGTACAGCACATCAAAAATAAATATGTCAGTGTGATGTCCACAACAAAATGTCTACAGTATAGACATGCCCCTAACTTTTTTTAACACGGGTGTTCCTATGAGAAAAAATAAAATGTCCATTGGATATATAATAAATATAAATGAGTTAGCACCCACAGGCCCAAATTCTATAAAAAAAAAAGGTCAACATGACCCTAAGTGTAAGTTCAGTTTGTTTGCTTTTCCAGAAACTAACATCAGTGTTGGACAGGGCTAAGTCAAACCAAACACTCTATAGGGAATCAACGCTATAGAAACCAGACTTTCAGTTCCTCCACTGTCCTGACTGATGTCACTTCTGCAATAATTCCAGCCGACTTGCAAGATGGTCACTGCACAAACTATGTCTCACCTGACGTGAAAGGTTTCTGAGGACCATTACCAGTCATTACAAAAGGACCATAAGTACCGCAACTAAATGTATGAAGGGAGCGCCCATAATCTCAAAGTGTACAAAACTTTAGGTGAAGGGCACATTATTGTGCAGGGACAGTGTGATGTGTGATGCAAAGTGTATAGCTAATTATTTTTTTGCAGTACATCATGAAACTTTTGATTACAAAGTTGTCTGCCTGAACATCAAAGAATTGTGCAGTTTACTATAAGAACTATCAATGGTATGCTGGGACCGGCTTGTGATACGTTAAAAAATCACATTATTAAATCCTGTACAAATACAATTTACAACATGAAATAAAATCAATCACATAGGACATTTTTTATGTACAAGTCAGTTGTCTTTAACGTTTAAACACAAAGGTTTGTATTTTTGAAAAAGTTTGTTTTTAAACCTTTGTGTACAATTAAAAAGTTTTATGTTCAATACATTTGTAGTTTTATACCTATATTTAAGTGACATGTTAATATTCAATCTGTGTATAATAACACAATATCTTCCAACAATACAATACAATTTTATTTTTATAGCGCATTTCACAACAGATGGAGCTGTAACAAAGTGCTTTCCTTATGGTGTATTATAAATTAGCAGGTAATAAGAACACAATTTAAAACACAAACACATTTACAATAGATACCAGAATGCAGGTATTTTTTTTATTCATCTTACCTTTATGAACACTTTGGCTAACTTTATATTAACGTTAATCACTATGGTGGTACTTCGTTGATGTTATTTAGGTGCAGGCTAATTACTGACATTAATATATGTAATTGTTGTTTTTTCTGTTATTTAGTACTGTGAATCACTCCAAAGAACATACAAATAGAATCATGGAGAAAACTAGTGGATTGTGAATGTTATCTTATCCTGTTAAAACATTTAAAAGATAATGGTGAAAGAAAGTGAAAATCATTTCGCAAATGTTTGGAAAGTATTGCACAATGACCTCTGGTCCACATCTCGAGAGAGCCCGTTACGTGCCCACACTTGAACACCAGGATCGAGCGCCACCTAGTGCCCATGCTGCACACTCGTCATTGCAAATATTTGAATAATTTCATAATTTTAATAAACTTCTGCACAGAAAATACAGACATATTATTTTCATCTGTCTTACCTGAGCTGGTCATCTTGAGGATATTTTTTCATCATGTCCCACCTCCACATGTATGCTGTGATTACTCACATAAGTTACTCCTTTAAACGAGCTCCAAATCTAAAATTACTAAAAATAAACCCTATCGAAAATTGTGTTGAAATTCTCGACGGTTAGAAAATTATCATGAAATAAGTCCTGTCTGACAAAAACGAATTTCAAATATATCAGCTAGCCTAAGTTGCTAAATGACAACAAGCTAACTATCGTCATTTTCTTCTTTTCTTCAGACGTTAAAGCTGCAAATGTCAAAACGAAATTTAGACAGAACTTAACAATACAAAAACTAAAAGTTGCCACTATCACATCAAAAGTCCACGAATTTAACAAGTTATTAAATCGGTTGGCAAAACTGCAGGTGACTGATCTGTGCCAGTATAAAACTTAGTGCGACATTCGAATAACAGTAATGCAACACTTGCAGAAATAGTAACTCCATCTTTATTCTTTCATAAGCGCAATAGGATATTTGGATTTATAAAACAAATATGTTTTTCTCAGCTCTCTAAATGTACAGTAAAGTGAAATGTGACAAAAGTGAATGAAAAAAATCTTTAAAAAGCAGAATGATAGCATCATATTGTAGCAATAGCTGAAGAAAATCAAAACCATTTTAAAAAGACATTAATTTACTACATTAGGTTCCAGTGGGGTGTGTGTGTGTGGGGGGGTTATCAAAACTGATTTGGGTCCTAATAATAATAATAATAATAATAATAATAATAATGTTGGCTGAACAGAATGGCTAATGTACACAGTATGACATTTCATGACAAAATCAGGTACAAGTAACAAAAAATAAAATAAAATAAAAATAACCTGTTTCCACACCAAGAAATCAATGATGAAAATTTCTTCCCTGTCAACATTCCTTTGTGCTTCTTCCTCAGTAAAGTTGTAGCCACGAGTCAAATAATAATATCTGAAATGTATTCATGTAGTCTCTCTAATGAAATTCTTGTCACAGTGTATACGTGGTGTGAGAGTATAAAGACATGAGTCCAGCTACTGTTTGCTGTGAGCATCACATTCCTGAGGTGTGCATCTCAATACATATGCTCCGCTAAACGAAAAATGCATGTTTAGACAAGATGCAGTTCATGGAAGCCAGATGTGTTTGTTCATTTCATTTTGTTTGTTATTTTTGGTAGCAGTGTGGGTAAAAAATAAATATAGATTCTGCAGTTCGCAATGTTAAAGGAAATGTGCGGGATTCTTCAGTCTGGCATTAGCATTTCCCTCCAGTTGAAGCTGTGATTGGGTCCATGTGTCAAAGGCAGGATGGGGGGGTCAACCAGCTGCCACACCCCTGTCTCACCCATTTCTTCACAAGCACAAAATCCCAAGTAGGGAATCTGTAGAAATGCAGAGAGCAGATGCACCTCTGTGTTATTGAGGGGAAACAATAAGGCATCTCATTCGATGTGATGTAACCAGCATCTGGCCGACCTTTCGCACAACTTGCACAAAGTCCTTGGAGTTTTGTGGGCTGAGTCCTTGTATCTGGCGAGTGCAGGCCTCCAGAGAGGAAGCATGGGCCACAATCAGGACCTTGTTTCCTGTGTGAAAGAGGTAGGAGAACCAAATTCCACAGACACTATCACGTCTTTGCTGTAGAATGACATTCAGCAATTCATCATACAGTAGGCAACTTTCATCACGTGTAATATTAACAATGGCAAAGCACAGTAGCCAAGTAGATAGAGCCTGGCAGAAAATATACAAATTCGTAATATCTTGAGACGAAGAGTCCACTGTACCCAGATTTTTGCACTCTGATAGGATTTCTCGAGTGACTTGGAAGCTCCGGCTGATGTAGGTGTCATAAGACTCAGAAACCACTAGCTTGTTAACAGGAACGTGAGGTCTAAAGACGAGGTACATACAGAATACGTTAAGGGAATATGTTACGTTGAGGTCAGAAATCATTTGTTGATTTGTTTTTAAAAAAAAAAAAAAAAACTAAATGTGACTTGTTTTGCGATATTCGTTCCAAAATCCAATTTTAAAAAAGGAAAAAGGATTCATTTTCCATTTCAGATTTTGTGCACAGTTGAAAAATGGTGAAAACTGAAAAGTAATTTGGACATTTTATTCAGTCCTGAAATATTCATCTGCTGCAAGTGGCGTAAACTGGAAGGAAACTTGAACTAGAGGAGAGCTTTCACCCTCCTGGCAAGAAAGTCACTTATTTCACATATGGAATTGGAAATTGGAAAACAAGTCATTTTCCGTTTTTATTTTTGGTTTTGAAAATATTATTGAGAAAACAAGTAATTATTGTGTTTTTGTTTTTTTTAATTTTCTGGTTTGAGCATCATATAAATACCTGTATGTTGTGTCCACACTCAGGTTAGCAGCAGCCAGCTCTGTCGGGGGGATCCAGGTGGGTAAACAGGTGCCTGACACCCACTTGGTCCACTCAAAAAGTCCAGGCTCCACACGGATTTTTGTCTTTCCCTCTTGTTGGAGACCTGAAAAATCAAAAACCACAGACGCTAGCAGAGGAGACTTCCCGCAAGTTCTGCTTTGCATAGACTGTTGTACTATACAGTCTCTTACATTTATTAATTTCACATTACAGAATACAGAGGTCGCAGTTTACTGAGGTTAATATGTTAGTATGTGAGGGGTCCTACCCTGCAAAATGTGCTGAGCGGTCTGGACGCAGCGAAGTGAAGGAGAGCAATAAATAAAGTCTATTGTGGTGTGGCTTTCCAACAAGGCTTCACCTGAGAAAGCACAATACTGTGATTATAATTGCAGGAATTGTTATCATATCATTTGCGTGAAGCAGTCACGATGCCTGTGTGTGAGTTCTTTTTCATTTAAAAAAAAGAAAAGAAAACAGAACCAACCTACAAGACGAGCTTGGGAGGAGCCAAACACTGTAATCGGACAATCTTTATCGTAGTCCCTGTGCCCACCGCTTCTGGTCGGAAGGCTGGTTGGCATGTTGAGATTTGAGCGAATGTATCTGCCTACACACAACAGAATCTAAGTTAGCGTTTACGACACACAAGCAAAAGGCACCGCATGTTTCCGCAGCATACACACCTTTGGCGTCGAAGCATTGAGTGACCCAGTGTTTCCCAAACACAACATCCATCCTCTCCCCATGTCGACACACAAACAATCTCATTTTGGACAAAGAGGACTGACCAGCTGCCCGCGTCACCTGGAAAAAGGAAGGCAAGACAAGACCATTTGCATCTAAATGATACATTATAGGGATGCCCAAAATTGATGCACATAAGCAGTTATCCCCTTCCCCCAATGCACTACTCTACAAAAGCCAATAAGTTGGAGTGCATGGGAATTTTTGTCCATTCATCCAGAAGAACATAGAGACTCCACTGATGTTTTCACCAGGAGAGATCCTACTGGCTCACATTTACTGTTCTAGTTCACCCAAAAGGTGTTTCATGACGTCATCAAAGTATGCCAGCATGCACTCCGTTTCATGCACTGGAAAGGAAAAATGCCTTTCCACAGTGTTTGCAAAGGGCTGTTTAATAGTCAAAAAAAGTAGTCAGAATCCTGATTGATTAATTCAGCAAATAAGCGGGGTGTTCTGAGACCTTTGTCAGTGGGGTGAGCTGTGTGACATTTCTACAACACAGACAAAGGAGAACTGTACCTGCATGGGAGGACAGAGGCCACCTAGGCTGGGAGGATCCACCAGACTGTCAAGCAGACTGTCAGTCTGTTGTTCGTCAAACAGTAATCCACCTAGAGTGCTGCCAGCGTTCGACGGGGAGGTGTAGTTAAGAATAGAATGAGACCTGAGGGGAAAAAACAGGTACATTTCAATATTTTGTCAAGAGGAGCTGTGGACTCGTATGACTGAAACTATGGACTGTTCTAACTACTCCGCTAACCAGGAGATGGCAAATCTGTCCATGCCTGCGATGTATAGTGACAGACAAAACAATTAAATGCTCTTCCACATGAGGGCAGAAGGTACAATTAACCGGTATATCCACACTTTATGTGACATTTTTGTTTGGTGGCGTGCGATTTATTTATCAAGCCCTTAATCGCAAAACAATTTTGAGGTGCATCATAGGTCCTCAGGTCACAAAAAATAATTACATCCTTCCAGGGGGAAAAAGGAAGAAACCTTGAGAAGGGATCATAGTCTGTGATAGAACGATTATCGGCCAGGCCGATTATCGGTGCCGATATTTGACATTTTACCGATAATCGGGATCGGCCTATATAGTAATTTTCAAGGCCGATAAATTAAAAGATGGTTTATTTTGGCGAGCTGCAGCACACTTCTCTCTCTCTCTGCTGAGCTTGTCGCCCTGCCTGCAGAAGCAGATTGGCCAGCCCACAACACCACCTGATTGTTTTCTTGTGCAGTGGGTAGCAGCCAATCACCAGTAAGCTGCCTGTTTGCTTGTTCACCTCGAGTCACACGCACTAGAACAAACTTTGCTGAAATTGAATTGTCAGTCTACTACAACTCACAACTAATAGAAAATATTTGCCGTAGTAAACTTTGAAGAGATGTTTATTTTTATTGAAATATAATACATGCAGCTGAGCCTGGGAGCTCCGGGCACTTTTTGTTAGACTTTCAAAATTAAGTTTTATATTTTCTAAGATCTAAAAAAGCTTTAACATGTTGTAAATCACAAACGTTGTATGTATGTTCTTCAAAGCATTTAAACTAAGTCATGTTTTGGAGTTTTTGACACCCATTTCTACCTTTTAACAACCAATGAATATCGGCTTGAAATATCGGTTATCGGCCTCAATGACTACTAATAATCGGTATCGTATCAGCCCTGAAAAAACCATATTGGTCTATTACTAATCACAGACAGTGAGATGCCTATTAAAGCATAACCATGCTGCGATAAATCACCCAATATGATGCTGTGTTCATTTAAACAGCATGAGAGTCCATTTAATGAAATGGTGAAGTGATTATTCAGGTCAATTAAGGTTCGGAACTGCTTACTGGAAATATAGCTACAGTTATGATTGATTCAGCTACCAACTGGTCCACCTGTTATTTTAAGACATATTTAATGGACAACACATCAAGCAATTAATTGTGATATATCTCTATTAGAACACAGGTCATTAAGGTATACTATACAGTTTCCGCATTAGCACAGGCCACTAAGTTCCTGTAATGAATGTGAAGTCAAGGAGCAGTGTAGCGTGCTCATTCTTACCCATGAACAACCCAAGTGTCAGACTCATCAGCGCGGCTGACGTAGTTTTCAGGCAGCAGGCCGGACAGCCCCGTGCCCAGGGACGTGCCGTATACCCAACCCTCACTGGCACTGCTTTGCTCCATAGGTGACATGAAGATGAAGTCTCCAGGCACCAGTTCAAGCTCGTCATCATTTTGAGGCACATAGGGATACATGACTTGCAGTGTCTAGAAGAGAAATGCATGTAATCTTAAATAAATAGGACTCAAGTGGGAATAATAATAATAATTCTGATATAGCGGACTAATTGTAGACGCCACAAAAGAGAGAATGCATTCCTACCACATGATTAGCAAAACGAATATCCCGGGAGAATAACACAGCGAGCCAGTCGCAGCCTGACGACACATCCACGTTTTTGGCCAACTTTTCCAAGACTGGAAGATGGCTGCCTTGGAAGTGGTATGCCAATGTGACATGCAGTTGCTTCTTATGATGCTCAACATGCACATCTGGACAGAGAAAACAAAGCACGCTGATGACACCTAGGCAACGTTTGGACTTGAAATTTACAGTGCAGACATTGAAAAATATTAACCCGCTTTAGTTTCCGCTTCATTTGCAAAATCAGCCGCAAAACTCTTCAGCACCTCCGCCACCTGCTCCTCTACAAAGAGGCCAATAAAGGTGGAGGAAGTGTACAGCTCCAGGGGAAGGGGCATGGGTATACGACCTTTCCACTTTGTCACAGAGGTCTGGAGGGCATCCGACAGAGCCTCCACCTTCCCATCGGCACACTGCAGAGTTGACAAAAACAAAAGCCATCAAATCCAGCATGAAGAATTAAGGCAGGAATAAAATTAGACCGTAATTTACCACTGAATGCAAGCATGCACGTTTTCTTCATTGAATGACAGAGTTGTGTGTAATTATTATACACTTTAAACAAAAGGCAGAACGGTACAAAAACGTTTTTTTACACAGTTGCAGCTGTGTAAAAACAACACGCAAAAAAAAAACAAAAAAACTTTGAATTGCAGTATGACAACCAGTTAATCCAAAATCTTGATGCTTCGGTTAGCCTTCATAATTTGAGCGCATATATGAGATGAACACTGACCATGAAGAACTGGCACAAGGTGATATGGGGGAAGATGTCATGTGCCTTGTTTTTCCCACACGAGAGGCGGGATTGCTGCCAGAAGAGCGAGAGCTGCTGTAGCAGCGGACCACTGGGTCGCAGATACAACACATATTCCCTGGGCAGAGGGTCATCCAGGAAAGGGTCATCCAAATGGGAAAAGAGCCTGGACACACACACACACGGGCACAAGAGTTAAAAATAGAAAAAAAAATGCTTCAAAACAGAGGTAACAGGTAGTACTAGACTTCCGCCAATTCTTTACTTTTGATGAACTTTATTCACATTCCAGGAGTGTATTAGTTTGCAACTGCGGAAGGCTATTTGTGTGTGCTTGTCGGTGTGCGTGTGCGTGGGGGTGGGCGTGTGTGTGTGTGCGTGTGTGTGCGTGTGGTTCTCACCAGTCACAAGCTGCCTGGACATTTTTCCCTCCTGTGGAAACCAAAGCTTTCAAGCTGCAAAGACACAAAGAACAAGAGAAATCACAGTCACTAAATCAATAAATGCATTTCCGGCCCATGTTTATTAGAAGGAGATTGCTGCACACACCGCGGGACGGAGAAAAGAGAACATACATCCCGAGAGAGTAGTAAAAAGACAAGACACACTCAATAATTCATAACAAGAGAAGTGACAGTGAAAGTAGAAAACATTGATTTGGACGGAACAGAGAAGATTTTCTGGCTGGCTTATGATGTTGAAAATACTTTTAAATCTCACAGTCAATATTATTAAGACTCATTTTTTCATTCTCAAGGGAGAAAAAAAGTGTTTTTCATGTAATGTTTTAGATTTTATCTTAAATAACTGCTAATTCCTAAAATTAAACTTTTAAAATGTACTATTTAGTCCTTAACTGGTGCACAAATGTGTGGATTTTGTTCATATTCACAGAGGTTTGCGAAACATTTGCACTTTTAGTTGTATCGGTTTGTTGGTTATGTTCACAAGATTAGATGACAATAAAACCTCCACACTTTTCAAGTGCTTAGTCACCCCAAGTTACGGTTTGTCACGCTTCTGAATAGACAAAAATGCTCACTATCTTCTGTTGGGATGGAAGTCAAATGAAGACACTGTGGTATTATGTGGTATAATGAAATCACGCATTTGCATTGTGCCACTGCTCCATTCACATTCAATAAGCTATTTTTACTTTTTGGTCCTCGATTCATTCGGCCACAGACCCTTAGGCAGCATGCCCTCGCTCGGTCCAATGTGCACAATGGAGAGTGCAGAGGCAACAGATAGATTGTGCAGATCTTCTCCAACGTGCGTGGACTCAAACTACCGTTTTACGGCATAGCTGATGAAAGAAATTCAATCAAATGCTCATCCTAATAATAATTTAAAAAAAAAAAGCTCATTTAAGTAATAGTATGTGTTGTGCTGTTTATGTGATGTGTTGGCAGCACTGTTTCACCTCGTTCTGTATTAGGGGAATAGAAAAGTATTTTTCTCAAGAGGGCATGAAGGGATTACAGCCATCTGTGACCAAGACATCACAAAATCCAATCCAAGCCGAAACACAGGATGACCCGTTTATCTGTTATTTTCAAGGGACGAACCCTCCGTGACACGCAGTGAGAAGCCCAAGTGAGGATTCCCTTCTTCAAGCTGCATTCTTAAAGACGGCCAGAAGAGGGGAGGCTCTCAAGTAGAAGAATAAACGTGGATGAGGGAACAGCAAAAGTATGACATCTCATAAGGATGTTCAAAATTGTGCTAAAAAGTTACCTTAACTTCTAAAGGCGAACTTGTCACTGACTACATTTACCAAGTATTATTATACAGTATGGATTTGGGGTTCAAGGTTCAAATCTGCAGCCTTGCATGAGGTTTGCATGTTCTCCCTGTGCTTGTGTGGGTTTTCTCCAAGCACTTCCTCCAACATTCGAAACATCCACCAACCACACAGTGTCGATTGTGTTTTGGCCCTTGTGAATCACATCTGTCGTTTAATCCTTTAAATCTTTATTTTTCCTGAGATGAATGCTTTAGTTTTATGTCTTCCACACAGTAGAAGCAGCCATGGACCTACTGTCTCAATAGCTGCGTACACTCGAGGCTTTTCTCTTGCCCCAAGCAAAAAAAAAAAATACGAGTACGTTATTTATAAAAAGCATTTCCTGTTCACAAATAGACAAAGATGGGTGGGGAGGAGGGGGGGGGATACCTCTGGATTATGTTTGGCTTCCACCTAGAAGTGACCATTATGAAAGTGCCTTTCATTCTGTACATTTGGCAACATTTCAGTTCCGCATTTATCCAACACCAGAGCAGACATTTTTTTTGGTTCCCTGCCCATGCTGTCGTCAGCAGTCGTCGCAGAATATGACAGATGTCAGATAACCGCAAAACTCCCATGATCAAAACTGCTCAATAGTTTCACCACATACACACTAATGCGTTGAGAAACAACTTGATGCACCAAAGGGCCACTCCATGACTCAGCTCTACAGGCAAATGACCATTTCCTGTTTACAAACCAAAGGGGAACACCATCACTAAGTGCTCATATCACCTCAAAAGGGTGAAGAGGTTTCCTACTGCCAAGCGCCACACACAAAAAGAGAAAAAAAAAGTGCGGATGACGCGGGCCAGAAACCTCTCATAGTCTCACACTTAAAAGTAATCCAGACTGTAAAACATTTCAGTACAACGGAACTTTTACCAATCACAATGCCGCAATGTGTAAATACAGACAATGTAGCAAAATAGCCTCTAAAAGCAAATGTGATGTAATTTTAGTTGCCTATGCACTCAAGGAACTGTCTGAATGTGACCACAAATTATTTCACATGAATTGTCAGTAAATCTATTGAGACCTCAGTGCAGCACGTGCAGCGGGACTAAAACCGTGATCTTCCGTTTCCGAAGCCCAACTCATTACAGATGAAGTCTTACCACCCCTATAAAACGAAACAGATGAAACAGTGATGCGTGGGAGGTTTTTTGGGGGGGCGGGAGGGGGCACATGTGTGAAGCACAGTATTACGCAAAATCTCGAGACAAACAGTTATTACTTGCCAGATTTAGCAACAGAATGTTGATTTCAATTTGTGTATGTTAAAATATTTGCATTAACTCCGGAACGTGCCGATATGGAACAGCCAAGCAAGACACGAGGCTTCTATGTATGCTACTTGCATATTTTAACAAGTTAATTAAAACAACAATTATTATCCTTTGTCACATGCCACAGAAAAATTCTCATTATCCCTGTAATGGTGGGAGTGGTTCGGGTGCAATCGCGTGAGTGTTTTGATACACTTACTGTGTGAAATTAGAGGTGGGAAACAAGAGCAGCTTTCTGTTTACAATTACAATCATAAACCTCTTTTTTTCCGCCTGATCACGGCACATGTTCCCAAAAAGTCGGTAGTGTATACTCAGTGTCTGGAACTGATCCTCATTTTCTCGCTTCATTATTTCTGGAGCAAAGACATTCAAAGTCACATGTTATAACAGAGCGTGTCAGAGACACCATAATAAAGGAAGTGAGCGAGTCATTGTGTGGGTGAAGTATGTTGTTCCAGCTTTTTGTGTGACAAACTTGACTTTACTTGGCAGTAGTTGAAGCTGAACACAGATGAGAATCATTTTGGAAGAAACTAAAAAGCGTATGACTTAAATCTAGAAATAAAATCATTAAACAATTAAAACCTCAATGATTGACGTTTTTGCGCAATAATTTATATCGGCTGCGTCTTGAATCTTTTTTCAGCGCCTCGCTGCTGCTCGGTGTCACGTTTTCTTGTTTGTGAGACATTGCAACCTCTGCATCAGCTGCCCTCAAACCACCGTCTCAACAGAGAGCGCAGAGAAGGTCACAAGCCACTTCAGGAAATGGGTGACTTCCGCTTAGCCGCCTTGAATCCGAGCTCAGTTTGTTCATGAAGAATGCATGCACTGGAATGTACTTCATGTCTGCATAACTTCGTTACAGTGGTGCCTTGAATTTACTCATGTAGCAAATCAATACTCCCTGTTGAATAGCCAGCAGTTCCAGTCATCTGTGCCAACACCACCAATATTTTATATATTAAATAATTTATATTTTATATGCTAAATAACCTATTGAGCCCTTTTACACAGGACCATATTTACTGCCGTAAACACTGTGCCACGTGGCAACATTTTTTTTTATGCACGTCACTCGACGGCGTGCTTTGTGCATAAGCGTGTTACATCACAGATGCGTAGCATTAATATTAAAAGAAACATTTGTTTTAGAATGTGAACAAGTACATAAAAAGATCAGAAGAAAATCAGAATTGGGAATCATACCCTGCAGTTTGAACGTGGTCTTAAAAAACACACTTCAAATTGCAGTCGCTACAAAGCGTTCATTATTACTTCACAAAATTCTACCAAGCAGTTGTGGCGTAAACATAAGTCATAGGTCACATGAAAACAATAATGCAAATCTGTGGCATAATCACTTCAACTTTTCACATTTCATGAAACAATGAAATATAAATGTGAACTGCACCGAGCACTAATCACTGAACGTCTGTTGATACTATGTGAAAGGTCCATAATTATACAGACAAAGCCTACGACCAACCAAAAAAATTTTTTAACAGAATTGCAGCCTTTGCAATTTGATAAATGCTACATTGAGATGTTAATTTAAAATGATTAATCGGTCAACTCTAATTTTATGCATTTGAAATAAAGCAAAAATATATTGTATAAAAAAATAAAAATGTAAAGACATTTTTTTTTAAGAAGTGTAATTACTTTATGTTGAGACAAGCTAGGTGAACAATGTGCATATTATTGCAAAAGGAGACCGCAGTGATATAAATATTAGAAACACATATGATATTAATACGATACAGGGGAGATTAAGTTATTTTCTGCTATTGTCCTTATCCCAGTGCCAATAATTCTAGGTGTACCTTGCATTGTGACCGGGGAATATATGACACAGTAAAGTTGTAGATGTCGTAAGAAAGCACTCAGTCTTATTTTCGCTGTGTTCAGCTGATCGACAGAGTTCATAAGGAGTCAATGTGTGCTTGCTTCAAACTATCTGACACTCCCGCGTCATATTTGAAGTTTGGAGAAAACGAGCTCAATGAGAATTACACTTTTACACTTTGAATATCTAAGCAAACACAAACGCATAGCTAATGCTAAAAATGCTATGGACGGGCTCACGATAGCCATCAATGTCACAGGTACTAGAACACAAACGACACCGCAACATAAACAGAAATATGATAAAACATTAATCACAGGCATATTAGTTTTACGCTATGATAAGTTATTTTACTGGAACTTTGACGTGACATTTATTGTGTGTGTGTTTTTTTTTTTTTTATAAAGTACAGGTGTGTTAATTGCATGTGTGCACTACACTGCCCACTTGGAGGCCACAAGAGAAGCAGCACATAAACAAGTGGATTACAATTACACAGTGTGATTTTTAAGTGTTAAACTTGAGTAAAATGTATCTCACATTCAATAAGCTTGTTTTGTGTTTTCAAATAATATTTGATTGGCCATATAAGTGTTTTATTTGGGTGACACTTATGCCATGTTCAATAACAGTCTAGGTTTTGGAATGACAATTGATTAAAACAAAAGACATTTCTATCAACCTTGCAAAGTGTAACAGCATCATCAAGTATCTGTACACAGCATTGGCGAATGAAAAAAATGTACGGACGGTAATTATACTTGTACTTTGGCCTTAAAAATGTGGTATTGGTACATTAGTACAATAGAAAAAAAATGATTAGAGTGTCTTTACTCACAGATACTACATTTTTAAATGAACCAACCGTTGGTTTATTTATAAAGAAACTAATATCAACAGACTCTTTCAGAAAGATAAGAAGCAAAGCAGAGGGATGAAATCGAAACGGGATAAGTTTGCACCTGGAAATGGGACATGATAAGTGAGCGGAGGTGCTGCTGTCCTTGCAGCGCCTATCTGATTGCACTGGTCAATTCCTGAATGACTCAGCAACGATTCCTTTCAATTTAACAGAAGGGTGGATACTCGTACACGTGTGTATGCGTGCGTCTGTGTTTCATACTCCCACCCTCCAACACAATAAAGTCCTTGTTCCCTGAAGCTAGGCCTGATGACAGATTTTTTAGCTTCTCATGCTGCCATTTGGCAAATTCTTGTACATTACTATACATTCAGAATTGTCATAATCATTTGACCTCAGCTGAGATTTTCTTGCTTCCAAACTCAAACTGACACAAATGCTGTAAAATAAAAATGTGTAAATTGAGGAGGAATACAGATTATATTAATTTTGCATGTTTCAGGAACCTTAGCATTGGAAACATTGATAACTCATGTTTGCACTCACAGTGAAGAGTTACTATGATGCGATGCGGAGTGGAATGTAGCGACTCCTTGTTGTTACTCTTTTTGTACTATTACTACTAGAATTGTACCTTTTAACCTCCAATGGAAGTGCATTTTTTTCTGCCCGTCACTCAATGCTGCAGACATAGATCGACAAATAAAGATATAATTGGGTTTACTAAAAACAAAGAAAAAACAATAACAATGCAATGACAACAATAAAGATGATTAATAATCATTCTGTGATAATACTTAATGTATTCATTCTTTCATTTATCAACAAACTATACAAGACATAATGACCCAAACCAAAAACTGTGGTCACTAAATGGAGTTTTGAACCGAACCGTGGAATAAGTGAACTGTTCCACCCCAATTTTAAACAGAACGGGAAGATGGCCCCGAAGGCTTTTTTTGGCTGATTTATGTTGCGTTGTGCGTTATTTTGCGCAGAAAAATGTCAGAACACATACGTTGAAGCATTTGTTTTAAATACTCGCGTAGGGTCATTGTATATTCCTGCGCCTGACTCTACAAAGTGGAAACAGGTTGGATGTTTTGGGATTGACTTATTAGGTGAAACATTGTTTTGCACTGCTATGATGTCCATCCATCAATTTTCTGTCACTCATCTTCACTTGGGTCACGGGTGAGCTGCAGTCCATCTGTTTTTCTGACTCTGGGCTAAAGGTGGGGTGCACAACACTGGACTAGCCACCAATCGCAGGGTGCACATAAACAACCATTCACACTCATATTCCCCCCTAATTTAAGTCTTAAACTAAACCGATACATGTTTTGGGGATGTGGGAGAAGGTTGAGAAAACAGCCAAACTCCACACATGAATGTGAGGTAGAAGTGCTGTGATTTCATCCTATATCAAAAAATAATTTTCAATGTCTAAGAAACAAACCACAGTTCACCTGGGAGGAAAACACTTTAATTATTTATGGGGATTTTTAACATCATTACGTAACCACCATATTTCATTCACGCAGGGCTTGTTTCTTGGCAACCCTCCCCTGCCAAAGATGAATGGGAAAAATATTTGAGTATGATCCACGGAATTCACGAAAGAAGCTGGCAAGTGCAATATCTGAGTCACACAATACAGCATCTTTCTACAGGAGTTGGAGACAAGGTCTATTCCACATCAAAAGATGTAGTACAGAACAGTAGTTACCAAGTGACTATTAGTGTGCGTGTTTGCGTGCGTGTATTTGGTGAGGGGCGGGGGGGGGGGGGGGCAGTGTACTCACGCCCTGGTCTTTGGGAAGCCCATGGACAGCAGCACGTCCAGAGTTGACCCATGTTTGACGGTGCCTGCGCGGGTCTGACGCTGTCTCCGCGGGGTCACTTTGGCGTAGAGTTCCTCTTTCGCTGCCATCTTTCACTGCTCCATCGGTAACGACGGTCCTCTGACGTATTTCACTTCATTTAATTAATAATAATAATAAAAGACATATTTTACACCTAAAAAAACGGGGAAGCTAAAGTTTCATAGGGCGTAAGTTAGGTGCAGCAAACACTGAGCTCGGAGCTCAGCCATGCCGAGTCACCTCGACTGTTTGGGCCAGCCGTGCTCGCGAGCTACCGTCCCCGGCCGCGGAGGGGAACATGTCGGGGTCGAGCTCGCCTCTCGCATCCGGTCCGCCGGATGAGAAATCAGATGCAACTAAAACGTTAGCTTCGTTCCTTTCACAGCGGACTTGTCTCCAGGGGTGGGGGAGTGACAGGATCTGCCTAAGAAGACAAGAATCGGCTAGCCATCAAGTTAAAGGCGGTTGATAGGGGGTAGGACGTCCGAGGATTCTCTCGTGGAAATGACAGTTAAGTGATAAAGAACTGCAGTGCTATTATTCAGATGCGTTTGGGGCGGTGTGATGCAGAGTCGATCTGTGGGCGGATGGTGGAAAGAGTGGTTCACACTTCCGGTCTAAGAAAAGTGGGCGTCAATGCACATGCGCAAACGAGAGCATCCACGAACCATCATCTGTTGCCATGGTAAAGGCAGGCAAACTATTTTTTTTTTAATTAGGTCGCTTTTCTTATATCAGTGACGTCACTAGAACAAATCGCATCACGCTATTGTATAGAGCTAAAGGTAATATTCAGTTATAAGATAACGTACCACCTCAACAAATACTTGGCTCCAAAAACAAGGAAGTGTTTTGTTTTCATGGCTCCAAAAACAAGGAAGTGTTTTATTTCCAAAGAGAAGGAAAAAGTATTTTTATTATTGTAAACCATGAGCCATTTCAACATTAACAATGTGCTTAAATATATATAGTGGGGTCTTAATTTATAATTCAATTAAAACGAATTGGACTGAAACCCCAAAATTTGTAAACGGTTATAAAAATGTTAAATGCAAATTTGTTACAGTAAAGTTAATTTACAGAACCTTATTAAACAAATGAATATACTGTGTCAAATTTAAAATATCTAATGTACAGTAACATTATGCAGTTTAAACGTTTAGTTCAATGATTCTTGCATGCTACCCTCATGAGCCCACTAACTTGTACCACACTGAATATCATTGGTCCAGAGAGTGCGTACACTGTCACTGGCAATGTGTTACATTTACAACAACTAGGACTACACTACTTATGTTACAGTTTTGTTTAGTTTTTTCTAAGTACACGACACCATGATGCTAAGATTAATATTTAGATGAAATAACAACTCAACAGAATTGAGACATCAGCAAACTAACACATTTGATTTTTTCTTTTTTTTATTTTACTGAAAGGTTACATAGGTAAATTCATCCGCTCCAAAATCTCTACAACGCAATGTGGAAAACTTACAAAGTTCCCCCAATAAATATTTATTATAACAGATATTGTAGAAATTCATACCATCTGTTCACATCAACCCTGTAAGCACATGATTATTGGAGGATAAACTACCAAAAAGTGAAAAGAATTAAGAGTTCATTGCTGTGATAAAACTATACAAGTTGGTGTCAATTTTTATATTTAAAAAAAAAAAATACAACAATAACGCATACCTATTTCATACTCTATTACTGAGCTTTTCACAGGAACCGCAATCGCTGCTCAGGATACATACAGTACGTCTACCCTGTTTACATTACTTTAACCAATGTAGTTCTCAAACTGAAGTCATAGACAAAAAGAATTTGGGAACAAACGTAACGGGTTAATTTCAGGAAGAAATTTTACAGTATGGTCAATGGAATGTTAATCTAAAATATTACAAAAAGTCAGTCACATCAAAAGCCAGTATTAAGATTAAGATTGTACCAACAGCATTAATAAAAAAAAAATATTTACAGAAAGTTTGTTAAATAAAATGTTTGAGAGAGCAAGCTTTGGATTGTATAAAAAGAATCTCTGGAAAACATTAAAAAAAAAAGCCACACAAAACAGTTAAAACCAGCCAGGATTGTTGCTTGTTGACTATACCACAAATGATGACTTCTGCTTGAACTCACCCTAGGAAACAAAACCAATCATTTAAATATTTTACCTTTTGGCCCCTTGTTCGGTTATCAACATTTGTATAACACAAGAACAACAGTGGAAAAAGCCAGGCAGCGTCATACTTACATCGTCTTCCTCTCCACCATACACAGAAGGCGGCTGGTAGACCACGTTGGGTTTTTGCTTGCTGCAAAACAATTTTGAAACAAAACCATCTTACACTTGTACTCTTGGAGGGGCTTACCCATCATTGTAGATACCGTGGGAATGAGTTATCTAATATAATCCATTGTGCTTGGGAAAAAATAAGAAAACAACCTTACCTTTCAGTCATTCCTGTAACAAGAAAGACAGACACTAAGTCAGCTGTTGGTCAACTACTCTTACTAGTTATAGTTTCATTACTGCTATAGTCCAGTCGTGACCTCACTATTATTGCAACCATGGAGGAAGACAGTGATGTGCTGCATAAAAAAGCCAAAGAATGCATGGGTGTATACTCACGGGGCAGGTATCCTTTCTTGTGAGCATACCAAATTCCCAGAGCGAGCAGGACGAGCAATAGGAGAGCCACGATTACGCCAGCAACAATGCCTCCGGTGTTAATGTCACCTTAAAGAACAGGTTTGTTGTGGCAAGTCATTTTGAGGTTCTTTCAATTAACTAACATTAAGTATTAGCATATTCGTCTCACTGCACATGGATGTATACACAAGCTGTCCAAAGTCTATTCTATTCTCATCACAGGCCACATTGCAGTTATGGTTAACCGCATATGGCTGGTCATGATCACATTCATGTAAAACCAATTTTCCTATTAATTAAACCTACATTTGATTATCAGGCCTCAACACCTGTGATTTAAATTGAAAAGATCATTGTACGGTAACGGCTTGCAGTACATTGCTAAATGAAACTGGATTGAAGACTGTTTTACAGGAACTTTGGGTAAAGAAACAAACAGCATAAGGTATACTTACGGACTTCCATTTTCACAGCTCTACAGCGCTGTGGAGGACCAGCAATGTTGAAAGCCTCACAGTGGTACTGAGCTGTATCTGTCTTTTTGACAGAGGGAAACTCCTGAGAAGACATATTGGTATGGTTGTAAAAGATCTGCCTATCTGAAAAGGAGGTGCTTGCAGTTAAGATGGTGAAGAGCATCGTCGCTCACCAGGTTACCATTCGCAGAGTTCAGCACATAGGTACTATTCTGGAAGCCGGAAATCTTGCTGGGTTCAGGTGGCAAAAGGATGTTGTTTCGGTACCACTTGTATTGGGGTGGAGGGGAGCCATCTTTATCGTGGCAGGACAGGATTGTATTCTTGCCAGTCGTCACTGATGTGGGAATCCTACACAAGGGTGCTGACGGAGGTACTGTGGGGAATAACATTTTATTTAGCTTCACTCTCCCAATGCCAACGTGTACACCAAACACGCAGCAACTGCAGTTTAAGTTGCAATATCACCATTCACCACTAGATAGCAGACATGGCTTAGTTGCAATTACATCAGGTCTCATACTGCCCTACACAACAACATGAGTAGGCCTAATATTTTTTTGGGGGGGGGGGATTTGGAAGCAAATGTAGGACAATCATACTACCTCAATACTATTCCAATTTTGAGTGAGTCAATTTTTGTGTAGAAAAATGTATAACCAAAAATGACAGTGAGAGTGTGCATTTTACTTGTACTTTGTAGATATGTAAAATGCATTTTTTGTCCTACATGGGGTTAGGCGGTTTGATTTAATTGATTTAAGGAGGGGGTTAGTGGGGCTAAAAGGGAGAGAAATGCCCATGCAAATACTTACCAAGAACTGTGAGCTTCACCCTGGCTTCCCCAAACTGGCTATTGACACCAGACACCTCACAGTCGTACACCCCGTTATCCTTACGGGTCACTTTGTTGAATCTCAGATTGCTGCCATACATCGTCACACGGTTGGAATATGGTGCTGTGAGAAAAGTTGCATATTAACCGCCTCACAAAATTGACATCACGGCCAGCTTGCCTTGTAGCATACTTCTTTGTTACTTATTAACAGTGGTGGGCTCCTGATGGTCTCAAATGTTAGTGTGAAAATTGAAGCCCAATCTGTGTTTTGGGAAAAGTGACTGTTTGCTTCAGCAAAGCAGAAGTTCTAATGTGTACAAAACATTATCAACTATATCTGCCCCGCAACCTTGGAGATATTTATTGTCAAAAAAACTTACTAGTTGTCTGCCCATTATAATAGATATATTTTTGTGATCCTGTCAGGTCTTTGAACTTCCACTCCACCCTGGCACTTGAACCAAAGTCCGCAGAATAAGAGCATGTAAGATCCGTCCCTGTAATAGTAGAGAGCACAATAAATTTAAAAAAAAATATGTATACACAAGCTGTGGATGAACATGAACAGTTTGTACTAAAGAGGTTTAATTATTATGATGAAGAAGACTAAGAATAAATAGCAAACTACAAATATAAATTAAACAGCTGAAGGCCAAACTGTCACCTTGTTTTATATTGTAAAAGATTACAAGAAAGCAATGCCATCTGAAGCACTGCCCCTTGCACGACACGGTCAGGATATCACATACCAGACTAATCTATCACTAGGGGTTCTTCTTCAGACTATTGTGTTTCAAAATAACTACATACAAAAATAAAGACTCACCTTCATTTTCTTTCACTTGCACATTTGCATTGGAAGTGGTAACTGAAAAGCTACTTTCACCTGTTGACAAAAATAGAGAAAAATTTGGCTTAATGTTACTCATTTTATGACAGAATAACCCTTACATACATAGCAAAAGGAAGTGAGTGGACCGCCGCTATCCGGGAGGATATGATTTTACAGTAGTTCCTCTTAAGGTGTCATTTTATTATTTCCCTGGTAGGAAGTATTTAAGTACAAATATTTTCTCATTGTACTTACTGGTGAGTGAATTTTTCAAATATCTGCACTTTGTGTATTTATTTCAACATCTTAACTTTACTCCCCAGTCCCTACATTTCACAACTTTCTACAGCTTACTTTACCATGTTATCAAAATGTGTTTTGAAAAACTGACAGTAAAATTCCAAAAGTACTTTTTACTTTGGATTACATTTCATTGACTTTTTTTCACACAAATAAAATGATTTGAATCAGTAATTAAATCAGTCTATTTACACAATATCGGGACTTCTACTTAAGTAGAGTGCAAGTACTTTTTACCCACTACTGATGTACTTTATTCTCATAAGTCGAAGGCCTAATATTTGTTTGTGCCGGGGATATTGACAGGAAAAAGCCACTGAAGAACAAAAGCTGAAACACTAAGTCAATTGTAGGGATCAATAACGTTAAGAATGGCCGTTAAATGTCCTGAAAGGGTGTTTAAGTAATACAATATTCAAGGCTTAAGACTAGCAGTAAAAAAAAACAAACAAAAAAAAAACAGATCAACTGGATGCATCGATTTTTGACATATGCTCATTAAAGACTTGATCAGTGTCCCAAACTTTATTGACCCAAGGTAGCCAATTTACATTAGAAAACTCTTAACAGTACACCACAAGTAAAAGTCACATACAGTACACATACTGAAATAGTAATGGTCCGAGCTCAGATTATTACAAATGGACTATACATTGTTGGCACAGCTGGACAAAGAAAGGTAAATTTCCAATAGATGAAAACCAGTCTTCATTTTCAGACAAATTAAACGAAAGTGGGTAATTTCCCATACCACAGGACCCTGGCTGGGAATCAATCGTTTTGAATTAACCCGGGAATGAATTGCACATGTCACTTGGAGTACAGGTCTGACGTAAATTATAAGGACAGACAATATTGGGCCGAGTCAACTGATAAGTTCAAATCACAACAGCTGCCGCCACAGTGACGAAATAAGTTTGAAGAGGACTTGTCAGACTCTGGGCCTACTGATGACTGTGATAACAAGAATACTGGGCGTGGGCAGAGAAAAAACACTCCACTGCAGCATCGAAACTGTAACAATCTAAATGAAACTGTCTTTCAGGCATGATAAGGAAGATGGTTAACAAGAAAAAAAAATGCAAAAAGAAGAGTGAAAAACCTTACCCGAATTTAGCCTTTTTTTTTTTACAAACAGGTAAACTTAAACGCTAAAACAAATGAGCGTTTGTATCCATTGTAGTAATGCTGTTTGATTAATAACAAAAGAGTACTTTGGATGTGGGTGCAGAAGTTATGTAGAACTGCACTGCGTCACACAGATTTTAATAATAACTTAAGATAATTTTCGATGAACTTATCTTACTACACGATAAGATTATTACTCTGGTGGACTCGCCACTTTATCACAAGACAGTTTGCACATTAATAACGACCTTATGGCTGTGACGACATACACGTCAAATTGTTGGAATTCAAAACCAGTTTCGAATTTGAGCTGATACAATAGATTATTTAGTCCCACAAAGTCCGTGAGTCCGATATGTAGACAACAAGTGTGCATTGTTGTCAACTTCCCCCAACGCACCTGAACAGAAATATGCAGGCCTCCATTTTGAAATTGTCTCGACGTTGAACACAAAGACACTTCAGGCTAATCATCATGTAAATATTTCAACCATTAAAAGAGGAAAATGGCGTTGACAAATCAGTCTTGTCACTCACCTGTCGCTGCCAACAAGAACACCGAAACCAACCATGCGAAAAACATCTTTGCGTTAGTCTCTCTGCGTTCCTTCGTCAAAAAAAATCCAACGAAATAAGGGTCCAAAAAGTGCTTCCACTTTAATAAAATCAGCCAATACGTCTTAACCTCGCGTCGTGTAGTTTTAGTTTAGTCTGCAATGGACGACAATGGCTTCTTCAATAGGGCTCCACCTGCTTAGTCGTGGGTTCAGGTGACAACAAGTGCGTACCTCACTTCCGGTAAAAAGATCCGCTCAGGTGGGGAAGCGACGACGGGGCGAGTCGTCCTACGGGTTCGACAACTCAGCACCAGTGGAAGGGATCGAATAAGCAAACGTGTGGGTTGTTGCGAGTTTTGCTCAACCTGATTACGTACGGGGGTTGGCTTTGGAAACATTCCTCTTGTTCTAGATGAGTCAGCAAGGAGCCGTGTGTGTTTTATTGTTGTATATGTCATACTTTATAGAGTGAAACTAACAGTGTGGAGGTGATTACCAATCACTCATCATCTTCAGGTGTGCTGCAAGTATCCAATTTCACTTAATCGATAATAACAATAATGAAAAATATACTTGCTACAAATAATGCATCTTCGAAGGTACATATATATACCTAAAAATATTTGGGTCAAATATAACTCAATTTGGGTTCATTTTAATCCACTTACTGAGCCAAAAAGGCCTATTTTTAGGTTAAACAAATAACTCAAAAAGTGCAGTGTTTACCATGTATGTATGTGATGGTCACCCACCATACTAGTTGTTGGGATGTGTGCATGCGTGATAAGATTAAATTAAATAACCAGATAACAATGGGTTAATTCTACCCAACAGTTTAATTATTCTCTCCAAATATTACCCAACAAAGTGTGTAGATATGTGAAGCCAATTTTCTGGTTGGGTGGAGTGAGATTTTCCTCATGTAAAATATGCCTTGACTCAATTCTTTGTTTTATTTATTTGACCGCTATTATTTTGATCTAGGGAGCTGATTATTTTATAGGCCTTTATATTATACAAACAGTATTTTTGTGACTCTAGATTGCTTTAAATGTAAAAATGATAAAATGACAAGCTACTGTATGATCTCCTACGCTGGTATTAACCAGCATTTGTTGGGAGCATACTGTCATGACCCGTGTTGGTCATGTCAGTGTTTTTGTTATTGTTTTTCTTCACCTCCCTGCCATGTCTTCATTCTGTTTATTTGGTCAGCTAAGTGGGGCGTTTCCCTTCAGCACTCGTTCCCCACCAGCCACGCACCTGTTCCCATCTGCTCCCCTAATTACTGGACTATATGAACACCTCACTCCAACAACTCATTGTCGGTGCATTGCTCCGTTTGGACTGTCACGACCGCTCCCTGATCTCGCTCCCGCTCCCGAGTTTTTGTCACTGTCTTTCTTCCTCGGTTTTTTGTTCTGTTTAGTCACGTTTAGTTCGTCTTTGTTATTTTGCACCCTGCCACGTTTGTTTGTCCTAGTACCTTGTCTGCCTTTTGGTTTTGTTTTGTTAAATAAATTCCCTTTAAGTTACCCTTATCCCTGCTTCCTCGCATTTTGGGTCCACCCCCTCCTTGCCGACCGGCGAACCTGACAGAATGCACCGACCCGAAAAGGACCCAGCGAGGGGCAACCGCCCTCATTAGCCTGCCGACCAGCCTCGTACCTCGTCTGTCTCTTCTCCTTCGCTCCCGGGTAATGATAACGACCACCTCCCTGTCATACCTCCCCACCTTATTATCGATTCGGACTATGATGAAGACCTTGAGCACCGTGCCTTTTCACCCCCCCCCCCCACTTTTCAATCCAACCCGATTATGAGTATGATTTCGAGCACTATGCCCATCACGTTCTGGTAGACTCGGACCACGAAGATGACTTCGAGTATATATACAATCAGTTAGACGCCCAGCGTAACCCGGAATTAGCACCGACCAGTCACTTTCTTCCCCCCGAACAATTCCTAACACCGTTTTCATTTGGGTTTTTCGAGACCACCTCCTCTTCCACCACGCGTCGTTCACCTCGTCCAAAGTCACGTAAATCACGGTCACGTCGTTCACCTCGTCCACCGTCGGTTTCCGCACCTGGTCACGTCCCCCCTTGCTCAAGTTCACCGGCACCTGTAGTCTCGGTCCCTCGTGTCTCCCGTTTCCCTGATTCCCTATGGCGGCAGGCTGATAGGGGTCAGGCCCCCCATCTCGGCTGCGCCCGGCTCGACTGCTGCGCCCGGCCCGCAGCCGCCTCCACGTCAGCTGCAGCAACCCATGTCGCCTCCACGTCAGCTGCAGCAACCCAGACCGCTTCCACATCAGCTGCAGCAATCCACGCCGCCTCCACGGCAGCTGCAGCCTCCAGTTCCGACGCCTCGCCAGCTGCTCAGCCCCATGCAGGCTCCCCGCCAGCTGCTGAGCCACGTTTCGGCTCCCCGCCAGCTGCTGAGCCCCGTTCCGGCTCCCCGCCAGCTGCTGAGCCCCGTTCCGGTTCCCCGCCAGCTGCTGAGCACCGTTCCGGCTCCCCGCCAGCTGCTGAGCCCCGTCCCGGCTCCTCTCCGGCTGCTGAGCCCCGTCCCGGCTCCTCTCCGGCTGCTGAGCCCCGTTCCGGCTCACCGCCAGCTGCCGAGCCCCGATCCGGCGCCTTGCCAGCGCCCCAGGTCCATGTTCAAGCGGAGCACTTCTTGCGTCCGCCCCAAGTTCACGTTCCAGCGGAGCACGTCTTGCATCCGCCCCAAGTTCTCGATCCAACGGAGCACGTTGTGCGTCCGCCCCAAGTTCTCGATCCAGCGGAGCACGTTGTGGGTCCGCCCCTAGTTCACGTTCCAGCGGAGCACGTCTTGCGTCCGCCTCAAGTTCTCGTTCAGGCGGAACACATCCTGCGTCCGCCTCAAGTTCTCGTTCAGGCGGAACACATGCTGCGTCCGTCCCAAGTTCACGTTCAGGCGGAGCACGTCCTGCGTCCATCCCAAGTTCACGTTCAGGCAGAGCACGTCGTGCGTCCATCCCATGTTCACGTTCCAGCGGAGCACGTCCTGCGTCCGTCCCATGTTCACGTACCTGCGGAGCCTGTACGGCGTCCGTCCCAAGCCCTTGATCCGGCAGAGCACGTACTGCGTCCGTTCCAAGTCCCCGTTCAAGCGGAGCGCGCCTGGCTTCCGCCCCAAGCTCCCGTTCCGGCAGAGCACGTTCCGCAGCCACCTCAGGTCCTTGATCCGACAGCGCTCGTCCTGCACCCGTCGCAAGTTCCTGCCTCGACGGCGGTTGACGATTGCCCGCCGTCCCAAGTCACGTTCGCGACGGCGTCCGATGAACCGCCGCCGTTTCCCGCCTCTGTCTCGACGGTCTTTGACAACGCGCCGTCGCCTTTCGTCTCTGCCTCAGCGGCGTCTGGTGAACCGTCGCCGCTTCTCGTCTCTCCCTTGGCGGCGCCCGAAGACCAGCTGCCGCTCCAGGTTCTTGCCTCGGCGGTGGACGACGACCCGCCGTCGCCTCTCGCCTCTGCCTCCGAGGCGTCCCACGAAGCGCCGTAACTCCCGGTTCCTGCACCCGCGGTGGACGACGTTCCGCCGCCGCCCCCGTTCCTGAACCGGTGGTGGACGACGACACGCCGCCGCCTCTCGCCTCTGTCCCGGCGGTGCCAGATGAACCACCGCCACTTCTCGCCTCTGTCTCGGCGACGTCCGATGATCCGCCACTGCTCCCGGTTCCTGCCTCGGCGGTGGACGATGCCCAGCCGCCGCCTGCCGTCTCTGCCTCAGCAGCGCCCAACGAAGCGCCGCCGCTCCCGGTTCCGGTGCCCGCGATGGACGACGGTCCGCCGCCGCGTCTCGTCTCTGCCTCGGCGACGCACGACGACCCACCATTGCGCCCCGCTCGTGCCTCGGCGGCATCCGACGACCCGTCGCCACTGCTCGTCTTGGCCCCGGCAGCGCTCGACGACCCGCGGCCGCTCCTGGTTCCGGTCTCAGCGGCGCTCGACGATCCGTCGCGCCAAGTTCCTGTCTCGGCGGGCCTCGACAATCAACTGCCGCCCCAAGTTCCTGTTTTGGCGGCGCCTGAAAAACCACCGCCGCTCCACGCTCCTGACTCGGCGGCACTCGACGATCCGCCATGCCACGTTCCGGTCTCGGCGGCACCCGAGGAAACGCCGCCGCTTCCCATCGCTGCCTCGGCGGTGCTCGACGATCTGCCGGTACTCCAGTTTCCTGTCTCGGCGGCGCTCGACGATCAACCGCCGCTCCAAGCCCCTGTCTCGGCGGCGCTCGATGATCCGTCGCCGCTTCACGTTCCTGTCTCGGCGGGGTTCGACGACCAGCCGCCGCTCCGCGTTCCTGTCTCGGCGGGGTTCGACGACCAGCCGCCGCTCCACGTTCCTGTCTCGGCGGGGGTCCAAACGACCAGCCGCCGCTCCACGTTCCTGTCTCGGCGGGGGTCCAAACGACCAGCCGCCGCTCCACGTTCCTGTCTCGGCGGGGTTCGACAACCAGCCGCTGCGCCACGTTCCTGTCTCGGCGGCTAGCCGCCGCTCCACGTTCCTGTCTCGACGGCCAGCCGCCGCTCCACGTTCCTGTCTCGACGGCCAGCCGCCGCTCCACGTTCCTGTCTCGACGGGGTTCGACGACCAGCCGCCGCTCCACGTTCCTGTCTCGACGGGACTCGACGACCAGCCGCCGCTCCACGTTCCTGTCTCGGCGGGACTCGACGACCAGCCGCCGCTCCACGTTCCTGTCTCAACGGCCAGCCGCCGCTCCGCGTCCCTGTCTCGGCGGGGCTCGACGGCCAGCCGCCGCTCCGCGTCCCTGTCTCAGCGGGGCTCGACGGCCAGCCGCCGCTCCGCGTCCCTGTCTCAGCGGGGCTCGACGGCCAGCCGCCGCTCCGCGTCCCTGTCTCGGCGACGCTCGACGACCAGCCGCCGCTCCGCGTCCCTGCGACGCTCGACGACCAGCCGCCGCTCCGCGTCCCTGCGTCGGCGACGCTCGAACGACCAGCCGCCGCTCCGCGTCCCTGCGTCGGCGACGCTCGACGACCAGCCGCCGCTCCGCGTCCCTGCGTCGGCGACGCTCGACGACCAGCCGCCGCTCCGCGTCCCTGCGTCGGCGACGCTCGACGACTCGTTGCCGCTCCGCGTTCCGGTCTCGGCTGCATCTGGTTCGTCACCGCTCCAAGTTCCTGCCTCGACGGCGGTCGACGACCCACCGCCGCTTCTCGTCCCTGTTCCGGCGGGGTCCGACGACTCGCCGCCGCTCCAAGCTCCTGCCTCTGCTGCTCCCGGGGTCCCGCCGCCGCTCCTCGTCTCGGCCTCGTCAGCGAACTCCATGTGGCGTTCGGGTCCTCCCGGACGTCCGCCTGAATGGCCACAGTGGGACGTATTTATCTGGCCACCCGCACGGCCGCCTGAAGGGCCACGAAAAGACTCGCTGGTCTGGCCTCCCGGACATCCGCCAGACCGGCCTCGAACATGGGTTGTGGTCCCACCTCCCCGACCCCTTCCGCCCACCCTCGTTCTTGGACTTTGTTTTCGTTTTTTTTTTTGCCTTGTTTGGGACGTCTGGAATCCGTCCCTTGAGGGGGGGGGGGGTACTGTCATGACCCGTGTTGGTCATGTCAGTGTTTTTGTTATTGTTTTTCGTCACCTCCCTGCCATGTCTTCATTCTGTTTATTTGGTCAGCTGAGTGGGGCGTTTCCCTTCAGCACTCGTTCCCCACCAGCCACGCACCTGTTCCCCGTTAGCCTCACACACCTGATGCCCATCTGCTCCCCTAATTACTGGACTATCTGAACACCTCACTCCAACAACTCATTGTCGGTGCATTGCTCCGTTTGGACTGTCACGACCGCTCCCTGATCTCGTTCACGCTCATGCTTTCGCTCTCGCTCTCGCTCCCACTCTTGCTCCCGCTCTTGTCCCTAGTTTTTGTCACTGTCTTTCTTCCTCGGTTTTTTGTTCTGTTTAGTTCGTCTTTGTTATTTTGCACCCTGCCACGTTTGTTTGTCCTAGTACCTTGTCTGCCTTTTGGTTTTGTTTTGTTAAATAAATTCCCTTTAAGTTACCCTTATCCCTGCTTCCTCGCATTTTGGGTCCACCCCCTCCTCGCCGACCGGCGAACCTGACACATACATACAATTTAACTGATATTTGGATGATTAATTTTTCATGTTAAAAAGTAAATAAAATTTTTCTGATTAAATATATTTACCTTATTTACAAATTTAAAATGTTGATTGTTAATTGTGTCACAGTAAATGGGCCTACTGTGCTGAGTTAATTTTATAAATTATATTTATTAATAATTATTATTATTGAATAATGGAACAGACCAAGTGAATCACTTTCTTTTTTTAAATGAAGATGTGGATGATGAGGGAAGGATGCCCGCAGGGCAGTTTATTAATTAGGAACCCAGTTGCCTAGAGGATACCCTACATCGATAATTTGGGATTATTAAAAAAATATATATGTTTTAATAAAATCAAATGTACCACCATATTTTAGGGGAAAAACTGAAAATAATCAATGCCTCATGAAGAACGTCGTGTGGAAAATATGTTAAATTTGTAAAAGTAAACATCTTGGTTGTCCAAAAACTAACCTTTTTGTTATTTGACATCTAAGTTTTATTCATTGTGCTATGATGGCATAATAACAATAATTAAGATAACATTAACAATAAGTAACAAATTACTTATGAGCGTGTGTGTAAAATCTGCATTAAATTCTTAAGACGCATATGAAGTTCTTCAAATTCACAGAACTAGCTACTGATTTTGAATATGACGAAATCTTTTAATAATATCATCCAACGAATGTTATCACGCATTGGTGATAAGGTGTATCCAAGGATACCTACTTATTGTTTAGATTATGATAAAACTACTATACTAGCAAACATTTATGATTATGAGAACTGAGGCCGATGAAGGTTACAATAACCTTTTAATATGGTACACAATGGACACAAAACAAACATTGTCATTTTCTTAAGATTATGGTAAAAATATAATAATCCATAAACACTGCTGTTCACAACAACCACTGGCAGAGCTAGGATTTTTACCTTGGGGGAGTTGGGGGCCAAGAATGTCTCGGGCGGTCCACAAAGCCCAAAAAAATTAAATAAATTTACAAACCAAAAACATTCTCCTGAAAACACTGAGAAACATTCCTTACATGTTTCCTATGGGTGAGGCCGCATGTAGAAAAAAAATCCTGGACAATCGTCCCTTCCGAGGGCAATGCCCACGTGTGCTCCTCCCCTAGCTCAGCCAGTGACAACACTTTGAGCATCCTGTATAAACATCGAGCTTATTAACTGTCAGACAACTATCTGTGCTTTGCTGGCTTTTGACATTGCTTTTGTCTCGAACACCAGCTGTAAATAGCTTTTTCTGTTCTTTTCACCTTCGGTCATATAGTAAATCCAAACATGGCAGGTTTCATGCATTAGCACTTTCGTCTTTGTGTTCATCGCAGCAGCTACACTGTCAGCTAGAGGAGCATGTAAACATCCTTTGCAATACCACAAATGACATTCTATTTTATAAATATAATAATATATATCTATAGTACATATTGATTTTTCGAATACCTCATGCATACATTCAAAGCCACTATTGCTTTATACCATTGTTTGGCAGAGTTGGCCAGATGTCTTACATCACTTGGTTGAGGGAAGTTGATTCTCTCACTCCTGAGCTAAGAATCACTCATTATATAGAACATAATTACTATAATGATCCCTTTAAGTGGCAATACTACAGAATATATCACATTACACTTCTATATTCCTTAGATCGTGCTGGAACTCAGCTGAGGATACAGTAAACGCAGTTGTACGTTTGCACACTAAGCTTAGATATACTGTATAGTGTGTTTTTGTGTGTGCATTCAGCTCAATACACAGCATTGAGAGTCCAGTGACAGCCACCAGATATTCGGGTGGAGCAGCTTGGGCGCCATGTTCACAGCCAGTGAAGTGTGAGCAGCATGGGAAGTGTCATCAAGGTCAACAGCAGGCCACTGCAGCTTTGTAACAGGACACTCAAGGCCGAACAGGGGAGGAGGAGCTCTGCAATAAGAACACACGAGGATTTTTAATGACGCCAATTAAAATAGGGGGTTCAGAGCCAAGGGAACTTACTTTTTTCCACCACCGAGGTTTTGGTCGCAGTTGCTGAGTCAGCCAGTTTGATGTTGCAGGTGAAGTTGGATTTGCCGTTTGGCAGGTTTTTAAACAGCAGCCGGCAGATGTTGCCCGGGAAGATGCGGGCTTTGGCTCGGTGCTTGTAAGGGGCATGCTGCTGTTCATCTGGGTTAGTGGTGTCCAGGAGTCTTTCTCCTTGTGTGTACTTGCAGAATACTTCGGGTGACTCAGCGGGAAGCGAATATTTGCAATCGAGCCTAACGTGGTTGTCCTCTATTGAGCAGTAGGATAATTGAATCACCTTCTGAGCTGATGCAAAGCCTGAAACGCAGAGACATACTTACAGTGACTCATCACAAATTTAGGAAAAGATTATTTATCATTACGGCCAGAAACACAGTCCGTTTAGAAAATATGACATCGACGACCTTACCAAACAAAAGAATTGCGGTAAGGAGGAACATTCTCGCAACTTTCCTGAATAAACAGGGAAAAAAATTTAAATTAATGTCCACGTACACACATCCCAAATGTATCATTTTCATATTTGATCAAATTCAGCTGATCTTTGATTCAAAAACATGAATAATGTTACTCTGTCACTCATACCCTGACCTGGCCAACTGTGCCACAATTCGGACCAAGGCAGTTGCGGTGTAGCCTTACTCTTTATGCTGTGCAGTGAAAAGCTAGAAAGTTCACTGGACAAATGCCAACAGTGATGCATTCCTTTTCATAACCACACCTACAAATACGGATTATTGGCCAACTTTAAATTCTTCAGCTGGGTTACATAATCAGCGCAGAAATAAATTCAACTGCAATTTTTTCCTGAATGGAGTTCAAAATATTTACTTGAAAACTGAAAGCATTAACTCATTGAGATCATTATTTGCATTCAAATGTCCAATCCAGAATAACTATTGATGTCATTCAAGTCAATATTTACCCCATGCAAGATTCTGCGAGCGATAGCGTATGAATCATCCTCACCTTGTCTGATGCAGTTTTATTGCTCTCCTCAGTGCTCTGCAGTGATGCCAGGGGTTGTTACAGTAGAGGTCGGCTCTGAGAAGAAACACAGGCGAGAGTAAGGGAGGGGGACAGTGAGGGAGGGGGAGAAAGGGCTGCTCCACCACACTTAAGGGACATTTATCAACATTACATAGGCATTTGTATTGATTTTTTTTTTCCACACCATCTTTTAAGAGAGGCCAGAAGGTGATCATCTGACACACTTCTTTGGCTGTACTGTAGGTCCTCATTTGGTGTTTGGAAATTTACAGCAGGTACTTGTGTCCATTTAATCATGGTTTAGTGGACAGTTTATCATAGTGTGAAAGGCTTTTCCCATAATTCAGCTTTCTTCAACATAAACATTAAATGACATGGCAAAAATCAAAGCCATATTTTCCCTATTGTCTACCGACCATAAATATGCTGTACCTCGCTGTAGTTTTATAGATTTTATAGTGTGAGTTTCTTTATGATCCACTTGTTCTGCTGTGCTGTCGTGTGTCTCTTGGGCAATGAATTGGCCGTGTTTTTGAGCAACTGATGTACGACAAACAAAGGAAAAGTGCAGTTGCAAATTATTCAGCACATCGACACTGACTGCCATCGCAGCTTTTAATGAGGGCGTTGTGAACACCCCACGGCCAAACCGTCCGTGAATTTTGTGAATTGCACATGTTTGTGGGAAAAAAAGTCTGCATTAAAACAAGAGCCACTGTCAGAACGGTTGTTGTTAAACATCGAGGATGTTACTCTTAATGCTAAACACATTATCCTCGGTGGTACATACTGTGCACAATGCTCATCCATCTTTTCAAGGACGTTTGCTGAACACCTCCCTTGCCAAAGTAGTCTCTAAGGACATTGGCAGCGGTGCTGCAGCCCTCTCAAAGACACAAACCCGAGCAGCTAATTAGAGCAGCTCCACAATGTACGGTATAATTCAATTTTGCTTGTTAATTGATGTCACTCCTCAACAAACCTCCCCCCAAAATATTTATTGAGTTAACAACATCTAGTTGTGTATCCCTGTTGTATGTTATATTTGAAAAATCTGTCAACAATGGATGGATTTGCTTTCAGGTCCATAAATACATGTACATTGGCACAATTCTCATCATTTTGGCTCGAGACAACACCACAAATGGATATGGAATTAAATTAATCAAACACAAATATTCACATCCACATCTGGTGAACGGTGTAGGAATTACACATTTATATATTTATTAGTGCTGTCAAAATGTAAGCGTTAATTCAGGTGATTAATCCAACATTTTATAACTCAGTTAAATATTTTAACTCAATAAACTCAGTTTGATTTACTTCATAAATAATTTGCATACTTAGCAAATATTGCGGCATATTAGCTGTACATCTTTAGCACGTCTCAGAACAAAACACCGTGCTCAAGTTACCACTGGGCCTTGCAAACCAACACTGCTGGAGTGTGGCGCTTGTAGGCAGTTTTGAGAAATGTTTTGACGAAAAATGCCTGTATAGATTTCTCCATTTAGATTGTATTCAAGAATCAAAGAAAGCTATTACAACAGTCTTTGAATGATTCCGATTCTGATTCTAAATATACTTCACATATGGAGATTTTGCATCAATTCCAAGATATTATTCAAGTAAATATCTGTTCCAAGCGTTGCAAAAAAATAGTAGTTGAAAAATGTGATTAATCGCAATTAATCATGGAATTTTTTGTGATTAATTATCCATCCATCTATCTTCTGTACCGCTTCTCCTCACTAGGGTCGCGAGGTTGCTGGAGCCTATCCCAGCTATCTTCGGGCAGTAGGCGGGGGACACCCTGAACTGGTTGCCAGCCAATTGCAGGGCACACAGAGACGAACAACCATCCGCGCTCACACTCATACCTAGGGTGCAATTTAGAGTGTTCAAATGGCCTGCCACGCAGGCACGGGGAGAACATGCAAACTCCACACAGGATGGCCGGAGCCGGGATTGAACCCACGCCCGATGCTGTCTCTCACTGTGGGGCCATCGTGCAAACCAGTCGGGCCACCGTGCCACCCTGTGATTAATTAGTTAAAAACATTAATCACTTGACAGCACTAATATATATATATATATATTCATCCATCCATCCATCTTCTGTACCGCTTCTCCTCACTTGGGTCGCGGGGAGTGCTGGAGCCTATCCCAGCTATCTTCGGGGAGTAGGCGGGCTGAACTGGTTGCCAGCCAATTGCAGGGCACACAGAGATGAACAAACATCCGCGCTCACACTCATACCTAGGGGCAATTTAGAATGTTCAATCGGCCTGCCATGCATGTTTTTGGAATGTGAGAGGAAACCGCAGTACCTGGAGGAAACCCACGCAAGCACGGGGAGAACATGCAAACTCCACACAGGATGGCCGGAGCCGGAGCCGGAGCCGGGATCGAACCCACGCCCGATGCTGTCTCTCACTGTGGGGCCATCGTGCTAACCAGTCGGGCCACCGTGCCGCCCCCAAAAAAATAATAATAATTTTACATATATATATATATATCCCTCTTTTTAAGAGTCTACTAAAAACAATTTACAATCACAAATAAATTTTAAATTTTAAACCAAAATTTGATTGCAAATCCTTTGGCAGGCCTCCACTGCAAATTTCTTCAATTTCTGCTTGTTCTTGGGGCATTTTCTCCTTAGTTTTGTCTCTCTCCAAAAAAATTAAATGCATGCCCAGTCGGATTCAGTTTAGGTGATTTGGCCATTGCATAACATCCCCACTTGTTTGCCTTAAAAACTACTCGCTTGCTTTTGCGATACACTTCGAGTCATTGTTCATTTGCACTGGGTAGCGCCATCCAATGAGTTCCCAAACACTTCAAAATTCATCCCTCTGCTTTGCGAGTGTTCACATCATCATGAAATGCAACTGAACTACTCCCTTTGGGCAGCCATACATGTCCGTTCAGCCAGGACATAATCACCATCATGTTTCACTGATGAGGTGTTCTTCCCAGTAGAGTTCATCAAATAGACAGTTAAAGATTATGGTAATAAGAATGTGTCTAGGTTTGGTGCGTCTGCGAATTGCTACAAAATTTGGATCACATGGCATCATTGTTACCAGAAACTTGAGTCTTTGAGAAACAACTACTGTGGTATGCCTGGATGAGTTTAGTGGGGATGAGCACACACGCACACACACACACACGCACGCGCCCCCACGTACACGCACGCACGCACACACACACACGCACACACACACGCGCAGGCACACACGTGCACACACGCGTACACGCACGCACGTACACGCACGCCTGCCCACACACGCACGCTCGCTCGCACACACGCACACTCATATTGTGTTGCAGTTATTGTTGTTCAAAGGGAACCAACTTCACATTTGTTTTGAATGGATATGATAATTCACATTTCTGTCAGTCTGTAATTTAAATAAATGAACAGTATTCAAAATTCAAATATGGTAATATGCTAGCTACTACCTGCACTAACTACACACCTCAAGCATTCTGCTAAACTGACCTCTTAGCTGATGAACTGATTGACCATCTCAACAGCCAATGGTCAGTGTGCAGCAAAATAATAGAGTGGAACAAACTCCCAATTGGATACAAATCCTGCATGGACTGTAGACCAAAAAGTACTGTTCTTTAAACTACTGACAAAACAACCCCCGAATTTCCAATAAGGTTAAAATATTCATAATTAAGAGAACGTGAAAAAAAACAAAAAACAAATATAGTCCATGTTGGGTCACTTAATTTTTCCCAGAGCTGTATTCTCTTCCTACTTCCAATGGCACGTGGTCCCTACTACCAAACAATAACCAAAGAGACGTCTTGTATGAGCATTCTTGAATGAGAAGTCTGCATTGTATGTGTATTCTTACTCTTGACACAAGATGTCAGTATGACGGCACTGTCTTCACTCTTTTAGACACCAGGATGGCCGAGTGGTCTAAGGCGCCGCGTTCCGGACCCAGTCTCCCCAGGAGGCCTGGGTTCGAATCTCGTGGCTGCCAGGATGGCCGAGTGGTCTAAGGCGCCGCGTTCAGGACCCAGTCTCCCCAGGAGGCCTGGGTTTGAATCTCGAATTTCCCCATTGCGGGACTAATAAAGGCATTATTATTATTATCCAACAGAGGGCGCTCATGACCAACTGCGGCATGGATGCTCAGTAATCCAGTATTTCTTTTAATTTTGCATTTTTTGTTTTGGGTGGGGTTGGGGATTTACTAGATGTATTCAGATACAACGAAATAAAAGTAAAACACAACTTTCAGCGTCATTCATTGTCATTACGCCCACACGAGTATAAAGAGGCCTGTGCGTGTGCGTGTGCGTGCGCGCGCCCGCGTGTGTTTTGGATCGCTGTCCAGCTCGAAAGCAGCGCCGGATTGTGGACAACAAGCAGGTAGGACGCTTCAACCATGCAATCGGACATTTTGAGATCCTGCGAAATGTCCTGACATTGTTTTGTTGTGAAGTGCACGGGGGCTTAGCGGGTTTTAAACCTACATTGAAGAGGACAAGAGAGTATGCAGCTGGGCAATTTGCTGCAGTGCAAAGTCACTGCATGGGCGTCGTCACATCTGCAGCCTGCACTGTCCTGCTATTTTTGGTGCTAGCGCATGCTTCCAAGGCAATGATGATGTTGCATGTTGTTGATTTTTTTTTTCCTGCTGCCGTCACTTCGGGCATACAGAACATGTCGAACTGTCATAAGATCCCATGTTGCACTTTGTCTGCAGGTGAAAACGTGCTGTGAAGGTTGTTGATGTGATCTGGGCTACAGTACGGTAAACTGCACACAAATGGCGCCTTACCTGTTCACCACAACGTGCCTTCTCTTTGCCAGGATCATAATAACGCAGCAAACTCACAGTAGGTCTTTTTAACTTCATTTTCTCTGATGCATGGTTATTTATTTAAATAATTATTGCTGCAGGATTTTACCATGCAAAATTAGTGAATCCCAACATGTATAAAAAGCGCAAATAGTTCAACAAATTGCATGATGGTGTCGTGACCAGATGCAATTCCAAAGATGGTGATGTCTCTATTGCCATTACATCATCTCAGTATGGACATTATGAATATAAATAAATAGCATAAATAAATCATATATGTGAGTATATAAACGATAGTGCTGCTTAGGTGTTTGCTAAAGAATGTGTCAGGATCGCCTTACGGCGAGGAGGAGGGAGGACCCAAAATGCGAGGAAGCCGGGGAAGGTGTAACTTAAAGGGAATTTATTGAATGGCTCAAACAAGGACAAATAACGTGGCGGGGTGCAAAATAACAAAGGCAAACTAAACGTGACTAAACTGGAACAAGGACAAGGAACAAAACGAGACGGGAACGAACTAAGCGGACAGGGACAGGTGACAAGAGCTGGGAGCATGAACGAGAGCGGGAGCGGGAGCAAGAGCGGGAGCAAGAGCGGGAGCGGGAACGATGACAAGAGCATGAACGGGAACAAGACGTGGTCGTGACAGGCCGTAAGTAGCGGCAACAGGGAGCCAAGCGGGGTAATCGCGTATCGCGGGCGTAGCAGGAGCAATGTTCCGACCCTGAGCTGTCGGCAAGGGGTGGATAAATAGTCCGGTAATTAGGGGGGGCAGATGGGAATCTGGTATGTGACGGTAAACGGGGAACAGGTGCATGGCTGGTGGGGAATGAGTGCTGAGGGGAAACGCCCTACTCAGCTGACAAAAATAAACAAAGAGCACATGGCAGGAAGGTGACGAAAACAATAACAAAAACACTGACATGACCGACACGGGTCATGACAGAATGAAATCAGTAGCCAATGCTGATGACATCACCCCCAAAGGCCTGCTTTGCAATAAAGACATTCCTTCCACCTTATTCATTCTGACAAACAATCCACACTGCAGCTGTTCATTTTTTTAAATAATGCAAAAGTATCCCCAACTGTCACTAAATATCTAACTTAACTTCTTTTTTTAAAGAAAAGGGAAGCAGGTGGCAACAGTGCTGTCGGTGGTTCGCAAATCTGCCTCAAAGTTTAAAAGTCAAATGGTTTTAGTCTTGGCTCTGACTTTCCTGTGTGTGACCTGCTAGATATGATTTTTGTCACTACTTTAAACAACACTTGAGCAATATTTTATAACTCGTCATACTTTGTATTGTCAGAAAGGCTGCATTTTTGTTGGGCAGTATGTGCACCTCCTGCCAAGAAGCCATTTTATAATAACACAATGTCTGGGCCAATGCTCTCATGATAACAGATGGAACATTTCCCAGACTTTCTGGGCAGAGGTAAACAGACAAAAAGGGATATAATGTTGCTATCATACAAAATTCATCTCATTCTCACAAACTAGGAAAACTGACCCTTGTTAGGATAAGCGGCATAGAAAATAAATCATTGCATGAATGGGGCTCTTATTTGGTAAAACGTCTGCGCAAAAATTACAGTGAACTACTCTATAGGGTAAACTGCCAGAAATAAAGGGGCTGAATTTCTACCTTGGGTGGGCTTCTCTCCGTTACATCGGACTCTTGACGCATATCAAGACGCAAATTGTCTGTGTTGCATCACAATATTATTACGATATATAAGCTAGCAAAATGAGTAAAAAAAAAAACAGTCTACAGACGAATCCCGCATTGCGCAGTATGCCCATTTGGACTATTTTTACAACTTTGCTCACCATAAACTACTTATTTCTACTTACAGGTTCAATTGTGAGCCCTAAAGGGTACATGACAAACATTTGTACCTTGGAGCACACAAATGGACCTGTGCCCCTTTTTTTCTTGTGAATTTATGTGCAAAAAATACAATAAAAAATATCAAAATGAAATTTTGTCTTTGGGAAGCATCTTGTTTGGCATAAACAAGTCAAAGCGCAGGAATAGAAGAAGTCACTTGCCCTTTTTCATCACAGGGCCATTGGCAGTCCGTGTGGGGCTACTGCTCCATTCCTGTACAATAGCCACTTCAAATGACTGCAGTTCACTGTAAAAAAAATGGGGGGTGATATTTATTGAAAAAATCTCGTGAAGTTTTTTCACTCAGACATTCTACAGAAATTTTACAAGAAGAGTTTTTTAGTCAATTTCACAATTTTTCTTTTTTAAATCGACTCAAGTGAAGTTAGCTTTTACTTTTTCACACAGGACATTTCATACAAAAGTTTACATACACATTGTGATTGGGGATTGAAGTGACAACCTTATGATTTTAAGACGGCTGCTCTACACCTGAGGTATGACTCTGCGACAAGAATATATTGCTGGTATATGGCTTGATAGGATTCCGAGGTTTGTGCCAATAATATACTAATGGACTGAGCCAGTGGCATGGCTCAGGTGTGGAGTGGCCGTCCTCGAATGTTGAGGTTCGATCTTCTACCGCGTTGAGCTTCTTGACGTGTGAAAGGTGAGTATAAAAACTTAAAGTGGGTTCAACCTTGGAGTGACTTTTGAAATTTAATGAACTTGTAAAATGTATCCAAAAACTCTTCTTGTATAATTTACTTCAAATTTCTGAGTGAAAAAAAATTTCACTAGGATTTTTCAAGTCAATATCTTTCCCCATTTTTTACAGTGTACAGTGTTTGCAACATCTGACAAAGATTATGCTGTTTTTTGTAAAAAAAAAAAAAAAAAAAGATTCTTTGCTGTGAAATGTCCAAAATATCAGTCGGGATTGTTATCCTGCTGGGAAATTACTGTTACACGAGACTGTCCTTTTTCTCCATGCAAGATTCTGCTCACAAAAACTGAACAGGATTCTTTTTTCCTGTGTTTCTCTCTAGTGAGTTCCTTGTACACATTTATTTTCCCTCCGCGTGGGCCTCAGATGTTTCCATGCTTGACTTACTTGGAGAGGAACGTTAGGGTCGACTGTGAGTTTCCAGACTCCAACGAGATCCCGGGCCCCTACTGCGAGTATCGTCAGGATAGCAGGCTGGTGGGCAGTACCTACCCCAACGCCGTCATCTACGTTTCCACCGAGGACCGCCGGAGGAGCAACGTCAGCCTGTTTGCCCCAAACCTGTGCCGCCTCACCTGGGCGCCGATGGCCGACGAGAAGCCCTACACGTACACGTGCAGGGTTTACCAAGGCACGAGCTGGAAGGAGAACAGCATGGCCGTGCATCACCGTGAGTAGCTTCATTCCCGCACACATCAACACACCAAAAAGAACTAAATGTCAAGTCACATTTTACTCTCTTTGCAGGGATTCTACCAATCTGCTCGGCAATCAGCGTGATGTTTGAATCCACGCCGTGGCTTTTGTCAATCATGATGTCACTTCCTGTGGCAATGGGGCTTCTGAATACATGAACTTTTCCTGACGGCACAATGGACCTGCTTTGTGGCTCACTTTAGTGTTGAATCAATTTGAGATGATCATGATTTAGAACATCACAACAAGATGGAAAAATACATCACCAGAGCCTTAGAGAATCACTTTTTTCTTTTAATTCAACCTCGTTTTTTAAATCTTACTTCCATTCCAGAAGTATCACAATGTTTTCTTTTTGTTTGTTCGTTTGTTTTTGCCCCAGTGAACTACAGTATATGAAGGTTATCTTAAAACCTCATTCATTTTGTTTGCGGTCAAGATTGTTTTAAAAACGAATCCCATTCATCTATGTGGATGCAAAACATTCATGTTGCATGTTTCATGCTGCATTGAATACGGATTGATCAGTCTATACACTCACAGGTCACATTATTAGGTAGGTCTATACAAAACCTATGGAAAGTTATGGAAAAATACCTCTCAAAATAATGCAATTACACCTTTGTAAACTAAAATCAAAATAATAAACAGATTGTTAAATATAAAAATATGTCTTAGTGCAAATAATATTAATCAATAATATCTTTGTAGATTCAGAAATGTTAACACAAAACAGGAGGCGGACCCAATCAAGTGTCCAGTGAGTGTATTTGCACACTTTCAAGAGGCGGCTTTCAAAGTAAGTTAGCTAGTTTTATTTTCATTTTATATGATGACTATTAACTGCCCCTTTTCCAAGCTGCAATTTAAAATGGATAGAGCACATTGTGGCTTTGTCATAGTCGTCATATCGTACCACAACTATGTAACAAGTAGCACTTAAATTGCATTAGGGCGCAAATAAGATCATGTTTTTTTGTTTAGTTTTTTTTTTCAGACCAGATGTCAGTTTTAATACTACATTTCTATCAGTGTATGGATGCTAAAATGCCAAATGGCCTAAAAAGTAAGTAGGAACCCACTTGTTCAAGACAAGTACATAATTGTGCAATGGAAAGTCTGAAATTGACTTTGAAAATCTTGTGATGTTGAAAATCAGTTCTCTTCTTCTTATGCTTAAGTTGCAAACATTTCTTGAAAATGAATGTTTCATATTCACTTGAAAATGCATTTCATTCATTTGTGGCTTCTTTTTTATTTATTTATACATGTTTGCTTTGATTTTTTTTTATGTTCTATGGTGTGAGTATTATTTCACATAAGCACTTTAGATCAAGATAAAAAATTTGTTTTTATAACACAGCTTTATTTAACTATGTTACACTGTATTACCAAATTCTATATCTACTGAATGCTATAACAAAGTTAAAGCAATAAAGGTGTAAATCCACACACACAAGTGTTTTTTCTTTACACATTTTGATATGACACTCACTGTATGAAAGCAACATTTTTTAAAAATCAAAACCGTCATTGAAAAAATGGTTTCATTAATTGTGGTTGTTGTTTGCGCTGTAGTAGTTACTAAAATACTGGTTACCTGTCGTTGCTCCAAAATAGTATCACACAATGATTATTTATTTACAATTTCAAGCAATAACATCTTGGATAGTAATTTAAAAAAGGTATTTTAAATAAATCAAGCCAAATCAGCAACAATGAAAATATTTGTTGTCCATTTAATTTGAACAGCAATAGTTAAATCACCATAAATAATAAAAAGCTGGATCCGCATTTTTGGTTTAGATTTGTCCTGTACTACCATAATTTGCCCCGAAGAGAGCGCTGTTAGCTAATGTTTTATATTCAGTCACCTTATTGAGGTCATTCTGTAAACACTAAAAAGTTTCCAATGTCCTCTGCTTTGTTTTGACAGCAGCTTTAGCAGAAACTGCCTGAATTTATTTTCAATTTCTCAGCACTCACAAACTAAAAAAAGGGCCAAGACCACCGCTGACCATATGAACGTCGGGCAGAGGAGTACTTGGGAGAACACTTCTGAACACTAGATTGATTTTTGTGTCTAGCGTGCAATAAATTCACATAAAACATATGTGCATCCAGTTATATGCCTGAAAAAATGTGCCATACACTGTATTTATTTTATATTCCATTATATATTTCAAAGTGCTCTATTACAAAACCACATCACATCATGGTGAATGCCCCTTACTACAGTAATACAAGAAGCTAACCCTGACACAACTTGAGAAACTGTTTGAGTAACTGACGGTCATCCTCAAAGGTGTGTAATTACAAAGAATAGAAAATGGCTGCGACACACCTTTATTTTTTTTATTGGACTACGAATGGCAACCAGTTCACTGTGTATCCCGCCTACTGCCCGAAGATCGCTGGGATAGGCTCCAGCACCCCCCACGACCCCAGTGAGGAGAAGCGGTACAGATAATGGATGGATGGCCTAGGAAGCTCCTGCCCTCAGTTCAACATTGTAGCTTGTCACCATCTACCAGCTGGTGCCAAAAAATATTTTTACAAGAGATATGGCTTTGGCCTGAACACAACAACAGCAAATAGGTGAATTTTCAGTGATTAACAGAGGATAAATTCCTCCCAAACAGGCGAATTAAACTGTGCTGGGGCACATGCATATCCTTGTGAAATTATATTATTTCACTGGGTAATCCCAAAACAGGCATATGACAGATTAATTTAGTGTAGTTTTTTTTAAATATCTGATTTGAATGATTTGCAGTGTTTTCAGTTGCACAAACTTTCCAAGATCCAGCCCTCAGTCCCAGAGTTAATTTTGTGAATCCACACACATCCGGACCTCCCGTTCAGATATACAGTGTAGAGTATTGCAGCTCAGAAGTTGTGTATGAGTGTATGTGTGTGCATGCATGTTGTGTTTTTATTAGCTCCAAATACACACATCACCTTATTTCTTGGCTGTGTACCTGGGCCACACAAAATCATTAGGCAGACCTCCAATCAACTACTCCACCCCCACCAGGGGACGCTTTAGCCAAAAGTTAACTTCATTTAGAAAACTCAGAAAGAATAACAGTACGTAACTTCATCCCCACTGAGTAGTTAGGTCCTATAATCCTCCTGTATCCCCTATATATATATATACGCACACAGACACACAGACACAGACACACAGACACAGAAAGAAGAGAGGGAGAACAAAACGGAGAGCAGAGAGAGACTTATTTTCACTCTGTTTGTTGTTAGCCTGGAAGTGATTACCAAAGTACTTCTTGGAAGTAAAAGCAGCAAATATCGAATAAATTAATCTCCTTTCTTTCTTGTTTTGCTCTCTCACTCTTCCATTTTAACACACCCGTGATTCACGTTTTCAAAGTCACGCGTGACTGAACTTGTTTCTGTGTAGCTGTTGAAAGAATGTTAGAATACCACTATGAAATAAGCCTGCACAATTTATAAAGGTTATACAGTGGCAACTCTATGCATTATTTGCTTCAAAAGTCAGACAAATCAACAATTGTCCACAGCCTCAGAGGACCTACTGTATTTCATCATCAACAACATGTTATGGTTCAAAGTACAACAAACAAGTGAGAGTGCCATTAACCTACTTGACCACCCACTTTGAGTCATCTCGTAGTTTAATTGATCGGTCAAGCAGGAGAGGTGACCTCACGCCCAGTGGAAAACAACTCCCACTAAGAAAACATGTTGGGGCTTTGCCTCTTTGTAGTTACATAGCTCCCACTGTGGGATTAATCGCGTGTGACGAGACCATGTCTTGTATGGCGTAGTATACTGTTGGATCATTTGCAGCTCCACGTAAATATTAATGATAGCACTTGAGAGTGTTTTAGATCCTATTTGGCTGACAGAACTTTTGGTGTTAGCTTTGGTTGCTCTGAGTCCAGCTCTGCACTACTGTCGTGTAGTTCCACAAGGTTCAATTTCGGGGCCCCTGCTGCTTTCATTGTATTTGCTGCACCAGTATTCTTTTTTACTCAAGCATCTATTTTCTTTCACCGCTCTGCAGATAACAGTCAGATCCTGCTGTGCAAAAAGGACGCTTTAACCTTAATGCTACTTTTGTCTTGCCTGGAGGAAATCAAGGCCTGAATGGCACTGAAGTTGAATTTCAATAGGAAGAAAAATAGAAGTGATGGTGGTTGGTTGTTGTCAAATCCAGCTTTTTTCATCTTAGACATCTGGCTGAGGTAAAGCCTCTCCTTTTTAAACAGAATTTGGAAACAGCAATCCATGCCATTGTTACATTTCTGCTGTATTATTGTAATGTACTATATTTTGGAGTCAGCCAGTCGTCCCGGTGGGAATGGAGCTCGCAGGAGGGAGGATATAACTTCAATTCTGGCTTCTCTGGAACTGGCTCCCTGTACATTGCAGAGTACATTTTAAGATTTTTTTAAATTGAAAAAAATGTTTTTAAATCTTTAAATGGTCTCACGCCACCGTACCGCTCTGCACTCCTCCACACCACAAAACTGCCTCAATAATATGAGCCTTTTCCTTTTCTGCTGACCCAACATAATCAAGAAATCATGATCAGATTTATGATAAAAGTTCATTTATATATATATATATATATATATATATATATATATATATAATGTATTCTTCAGTCACTGATGATGTAGTGGTACACTCGCCTGACTTGTGTGCGGGCAGCGTGGGTTCAGTTCCCACTCAGTGACGATGTCTATGTCTGCACTGTGACTGGCTGGCGACCAGTTCAGGGTGTAGTGCGCCTTTCGCCCGTAGTCAGCTGGGATAGGCTCTAGCACCCTCCCCCGACCCTGCACAGGATAAGCGGTGTGGATAATGACATGATGATATATTCTTCACATTGATGTCATATTATATCCAAGTGTTGTATTTTTAGGTGAGGGTTTTTATCCACTCTGAATTCAGCCATCTTGTGTTGCTAGGCAGATTTCATAATACCAGTGACACGCACTATTCATCTGCGGCCTTCCGATACAATCGTGTGGGCGTCTGTTCTGTGTGAGTAAAGGGGCTCTTCGAGTTGATCAAATCACGAGTTGATGACAGTTAGGCCTTCTCGCAGGCCTCATGTTGATGGTGTTGAACACGTCTTGTGATTAGATATTCACTTGTTCACTTCACACCCAGCGTCTGTTCAAAAATCGAAAATATACTCCTGCTTTTTTTAAACCACAACGGCAGAAGGAGGGAAAAGTGTGGATTTAATTTTAGATACACTTGCGAGGCCATTTTCAAGACAGACCTTTCAAGAGAAGCTAGGTCATCCAACACTCACTCAGTAGTGTGTAAGTGACTTTCTGTAAATTAGTTCTCCAGCCATGGTGTCAAAAATGATATGAGGGGGATTTATTCAATTCGTACTAAGGAGGTTTTCACTGAAGGCCTGGGTGTGAAATGCTCAGCCGGCCACTGGATGCAAGTACACTTGTGGAAACTAATATGTATAGATTGTGCAACACTGCCTCCACTGTACTCAGCCTGTCACCCCAAATCATCTGGGATTGGCTCAAGAAAAGCACAATAGAAAACAGATACATGAAATAGTTGTGGAACATCGTTGAATATTCATTATTTTTTTATTGCTCGTTTTGTTTTTTTATCGTTTGTTGAGTTAAATTTTGCACAAACTGCTGCAGGCACGGCCTACATTGTGTGGCTTTTGTGGAGTTCTGAGCACAACGGAGTGATATTCCAGTTTTTTAGATGCCCTCTGGTGAAGACTGTATTAAAAAACATTTCAAACGCCACTGAGCAAACTCTACATTGTTGTCACCGGGAATTATGAACTTAAATGAACAACCATAGGTCATGTTGTGTCATTTGAGGTCATTGCACCGGCAATAACAATTTATAATCTGCATTCTACAAAGTCGATGTCAAAAACAGACTAATCAGCAGTTTTGTAAAAGACTTCACGTGAAACCTTCATATCCTCAAAGTTATTTAAGGACAGCCACAAGTATCTTATCAGTAACTGCAGGTTTATATGACCATAAAATGAGTCTGGCTGTGACTTGTTTACCCCTCAGAGAGCGCATGAGCTACATTTGTAGGTTCTGGTCCATCCATATTTTTTAATGTAAGTTATAGTTTACAGTGGTGCAGACCTGACCTGTGTCATACTGCAATCTCATTTTCATATTTTGAATCTTTAAAATAGGGTAAGGAAAAATGTACCACTTCATAAAAACAATTAGACGGTGCAAGTGAGGCAAATGTGTACACATGGAAGGGAATTTATTTTTAAAAAATTGTATTGCACACTGGCATGTAATGTGAACTTTAAATAGACCCTTTGAGCGATAAACTACTAAAATATTTGATCATGATGGAGTCAGAGGGGAACTCACTGACCAACTGTCTTTTGAGGTTTGGCGATCAAATCTCAGCCTTGGCCAATTAGCAAGAAAATAAAAACTTGTTCATTTCCTGCTTTTGTCATTTAGCTAAAACTGATGTAGCAATGTGCTCCTGTACTAAGATGAAGCAGTTTTAAAAGGCTCATTCGAACAAGAATTTCCACTTTATTAAAATATGTATCTTCCAAAAATATTAAACAAAGTAATTTTACAAAACAATACATTTTAGTTTATTGTTTTGATTGTGTCCGAAAATATTCACAATTAGAAACTAATGGCTATAATCATCTTCCAAAGAACACAGGCAGTAGACAAGTAGAGAGACAACATTCTGAACATGACCATAAGGATCTGTTTTCCAATATATTGAGATGCAAACAACAAAGTAAATAACATTACAACCAGGAAAAAAAATAATCCCTTCAACGCATAAGAGGTAAAAATATGTTGAGGTATTGAATGTTCATAAATTTACTGCTATAAGTTTGACTCGAGATACATAGCAAAGTGACACAATTATACATACAGTACATTTGTGTATATTGATAAGAAACAGACAAACTTCATAAGAACTGAATATCTACAACAGTCTGAGAGCACATATGTGTGGGCACAGTGAATTGCCATATTTTTAGTGAGATAAAAAGGAATATTACATACAGGAACAGCTCGAGCTGCTAAAATGTACAGCAAAAAAAAAAAAAGAAAAAAAAAAAAGGAAATCCAGTGCACTGTTTGCGCAACTCTAATGAGATGCATTCTCTTAATTTGACATAAAAATACACTCAAGTTTAAAAAAAAAAAAAAAAAACAATGGCAAAAGAATTCCTGAAATGTATTTGCAAACAACTGCGTTATTATCGCATTCAAGAAAACAAGGAATGCACTAAAAGGCAACACCTTCTATATGGCGATCGTCTTGACATAAATACAAGCCAAATACAGAAAACACACACACACACACACACACACACACGCACTCACACACACACGCGCACACCCACGCACACACACGCATCATTACTGTACATTTGAGCAAGATAAAAGGTTCAACAGTTACAACTGCAAAACAAAACAAAAAAATAAATATTATACTGTATTTAGATGATGTGTTAATTTAAAACAGGGTTTTCAAATTCTGGAGAGAGAATCTTTTCCTTTCACTTGGTGTCACTTCAGAATTACATTTCGCAGGAAGCTGAGCTATGGTAGCCCGTAAGTTACTATTTCAAAAATTAAAAAAACTCACCAAACACCCTGGACAATATCACGGCAAAAGAATGTCGGGGCCGCATTCATATTTAAGATGAATAATAATCCAGCGTGCCGCAAACTGAATTTTGTATACTTTTTTTTTTTGCATGTTCGTTTGATGTTGTACATTTGTACACGGACGGACACAAGTTTATGAAAAAGAGACATCCCACCATAATGTGGAGCTATTCGCTCCAGCTACTGTCAGGTAGTATTTACACAACAATCAACAAGTCATTTTTAACGACAAATGCATTGCGTTGTATTCAACTTTCACTGCAATAGTTTATAATATGCATGGACAACATTCACCCATAAACACAACTTTCAAACGAATCACAAACTTATAAAAGTAATATTGAATGTTAACAAATGAAAACCAGGCATTGGTTTTTCAATTGTGGTCCAACAGAATAATCTTAAAACAATCATTGCAATCAAACAATTTCGGTAAATCCCTCGGAGACTTTGGCCCACTTCTCAAGAGCAAACAGCTCCAGCTGTTAGATGCCTTCCCTGAAAAGCATTTTTCAGCTCAGATTTGCCTAATTTTTTTTCTACGGGCCAGATTTAATTTTTTGGGTAATCATTCTGCAGAACCACATGCAATGCCTGATTAACGCAAGTTCATTTTCAGTTTTGTTGTTACTTTTTTCTGTTATGTCACTGACCGTTGTTGATTATTCTTTCTTTTACATAAGGGTACCAACAATTCCATGGGTGTATGCATTGTATCATAAAAGCTGTCCATCAAAATTGATTTTATTTCTACCTACCCTGAAAGGCCAACCTCACTGATAACACATCAAAAATTATGATAGGAAATTCAGTTTCAGAAAGGTGTACTGTGTGTTTTATAATATGTCTTTTATTATGATTGTAGTTTGCAGTATAGCTCAACAGTGCACGTTAGAGGAACCTGCATCTGAAAGGAAGCTGTAATAAAACTGCCTTTGAATGAAAAAAAAATGATAGGGGAAAACATGACATAATTTAATCAAAAGTCGTCATCCTCTGTAGGACAAATAAAAAAAATCATACCCAGGTGAAGAGAAGAGAATGTTTGGTTGAAGGTCTGTTTTTGGAAAAATGTCGAACTACTTAGTAAAAATGCTATTTTGGGGGGTTTGGAGAAAAAAAAAAACTCTAAACAGTATGATAAGATGGTGGGCATAGATCGTATTAAAAATGTAAAAGCAATCTACAGTACAAAGTCTTCTTAGTTTTATCTCTTTTGTGTCATTTCAGGCTAAAAGATAACAAAAAAAAATAATTTTACAAGATTTTGGCCAGGCATTGAATAATTTGCACCTTAACTGTACACCAATATCAAAAATACAGTACAAATTGCAAGTATTCAACAAGTACTTGCAAACTGGTGTCATGTGCTTCTTACACACAAAACACTGACAACAGCAACACATTGCATTGGTACACACAAAACTTTAACATTAATCTGTGGACTGAGGATAATGATGGATGGACGAAGGGAAACATTTTTTACTATTCATGCATGGACAATCCACCAATCTCGCTTGACATCCAGCTGTGTGTGGTGGTCTTCACCCTCGGGGGGAACACTTGAGACCCGGCTGCAGGGTCAAAATTGAAGTCCAGCGCCCCGCCATCCATGAGGGTGTCATGGAGGACAGTCTCCATGTCACATTCGAACCTCTCAATAGACATATTGTCCAGGTCGCTGGGCAGCCGCTCCTGGTGATGAGCATGTGGGTGCGGCTCCCTGTAGCCGTTGCTGCCGCGGTAGGGAGACGTGACATCATAAGCGGCGGCCAGGTGACCACGGGATAGATGCATGTGTGTCCTCAAGCTGGTCATTTGGGGAAGACCCCCCGAAAGACTGCTCACATTGGTCAAAGGGATCATTTTGCCGCTATTCAAATCCAGTGAGGTTGGAGGACCATGATTATGTATAGCTTGCAGATTTGCGTGCCGGACGGACAGACTCTGAACGGGGTGGATCATTTTGGTTTCATTATGGACCCCTAACTGTCTCTGGCTGTCGTAAGTGGGCCCTGGACAACGGCCCCTTCCAATGAGAGAAATTGGCGACTCCTTAAAGGGAACCATGTTTCTACTCGCGTCTGCTACAGGGGGCATCAGCTCTTTAGGGCAGATATATTGGTTCTCATAAGCCCCATAGTCCTGCTTGTTCTCTTGCAGCGGATGCAGCGGGACAGGGGACATTGAATTCATCCTGGCCTGAGGGTACATGCATTTTCGGAAATCCTGTTGCGACTGGGGGGAGTTATAAGGACCACTCTGATGTATGGTGATATGAGAAGAGTCAGATACCATTTGGGGGTTCTTTGGGAAAAGCAGGTTCATATTATCCGACAAGTTCTCCATGACCATCTCTGAGCCACCCATAGATCCAGACACTTCAGACAGGCTGGGTAGGGGCGGGGCAATTGAACTCCCCCCAGGGTACATAAGGTGACCCTCGGCTTCCCCAAGGTCATCCTGCTCGGAGGAGAATGGTGAACGACGGCCGCTCAAGGTGCTGGCATCTGAGCTGGCGCGGGTTCTGAAAGAACTCCAGGACTCAAAGTCCTCGTTGCTGTGGGAGCTTGGACTTCCCAGCCAATTGGAGTACTGGGAACCAGGACTGCTCGCTCCTGCTTCAGCCCCGTCCAGTAGAGCCATCTGGGTGTGTGGAAAACACAAACAACTCACAAATATACACACTGTATAAAAAGGGTTCTTAAACTCTTTGGATCCATGGACCTCTTTATAGGGGGGGATTTTTGACACTCTTGTTATCTGTATGGAATGTAATTCGTGTGAGATATATATATATATATATATATACCTTTTTTTTTTTTTTTTTTACAAAAATTTAAGATGTAAATTCGGATTTTGTTTTTCAGAAGACAAAAGATGGCATAACGTTATGAGAATAAAGTCACAAGTCATAGTCATGCATTGTTTCAATCACAAAGCTATACTGTATTCTATCGAGATGAAAAGTTGTAATCTTGAAAGAATGAAGTCGTATTTTTCCAAGATAAAGTAGTAACATGCTATACATGTCATAGCTTAACAAGGGAATAAAACTTCTATTTTAAGAAGCGAGTTTCAAAAATCCAACTTTAGTCCTCTGGAAAAGATGCCTTTTGTTCTTGAATAATACATTTTTGCCCTCCAAAAATATGCCTTTTATTTATTAAATAAATAAATAACATGCAAGGATGACTGATTAAGTGATGTAAAAATCATAATCAAGCTTTTAATTCTCCCAAAGCAATGAAGTATCTATTATTATCTTGTTGGTTTCATTGGCACGTCGAGCTCCATCGGTTGTTATCCACATTTTGAATGGTACAACTTGGCACTCTAATTTATTGCTTATTACTTTGAGAAGCAATGGCCTGCCCACCTACAGGCATGTTCAGACCCCAGTTTGAGAACACCTTCTTTACAGAATAGAAAACATCTTATTCCACTCACTTCAGCACAAAAATAAATTACATAGTTCATAGACTGTGCTGTACCTTTTTCTTCGTGGCTCTTCCTCTGCTTTTGGTGAACTTGCTGTTGTTGTCCATTGAGGCAGCTCTGCGTCGAGGAGATTTGCCATTCTTCCCCCCGTCTGGGTTCAGCATCCACCACGAACTTTTGCCGGTTCCTTCATTATGAATCCGCACAAAGCGACTATGCAGCGAAAGGTTGTGTCTGATGGAGTTCTGGAAGGGTCAGAAGGTGAAGCTTTTGAATATCATCGGTATAGCCATCCATGTCTATTCATCTTCTGTGTTTAGGGTTGTCCTGTATTGAGGCATATTACAGAAGCAGGTTATGGTTACCTTGGACTTGCCATTACACTATAAAACATAACTGGTGTTTTTGGGCCTAAAACATCAATTTAAATGGAAAAACCTGACAATAGAAATTACCGACATTTATGGAACCAAAGCAAATACGTTGTTTTTACTTCTACCTGTAAGTCGGGTTCCATTAAAGCAGTGCTTCTCAATTATTTTCTCTTACGCCCCCTAGCAAGAAGAAAACAATTCATGCCCCCCATCCCACCATCCACTCACCATCGCAACTCTAAATAATAGCATTTGTCTCTAAAATAGTGATAGGTACACCTCTGCATAACATAGTATCCTTGGAAACAAAGAAAACAAAAAGACCTAAAGTTTCAACTTTAAAGAGAAACCTTATTGTTTATTAGACAGTAAAAGAAAAGATAAGTGCCTGAAATTAAAAAAATAATAATATCCTTGTTTAAGCTGAAAACATTTTTTGACAGACTTTTGCTGCTGTAAAATGCAAACAAAATCAATAAATTATAACAAATTCAAATTGACACAGGAGCACAATATATAAAACACTTTAACCTACGAAACAAAAATGAAGAAAACAATTTGTGCAGATTTTTTTCATCCAATGGGCAATGAGAGCACCATTGCCCCCTACTGGAGTGGATGTGCAATTACACTTGATTTGTAGTATGGCGGGGGAAAATAGCATGTTTCCCAGAGTCACACGCACCCCCCTCAGCATCACACCGCGACCCCCCCCCCGGGGTGCCCGCCCCACTATTTGAGAAGCACTGCAATAAAGGGACAACCATCCTGTAAAATTAATTTGTAGAGAAATTCAGGAAGACCAATTTTCATAACAGTAAAACTCAAAACATTTACTAGTTGAACTTTTGAGTTGACCCAACGTTTCTCTTACAGTCATAACAAATTAAATAACCCTGCGAAGTATATATTTTTTTCCAACAATACACGAATAAACCATTTATTAACATCGCTGTTACAAGTTTTTTTCCCTTCTTTAGTTTTCTATTACTTCAATACTGAAAGTTAAGCATCTATCTGCACACATTTTTCTGAAATATTGCCCTCTTTCCAAAAGCTCAAATGATAATATGGAAACAAAAGCAATGAGGCGATTGCGTTATCACATGGAAAATCACATCATTAACTAAGCATCCAATCAGATTGCTCCAATGTCATACCTATGCTACTTGGGAACATATTTTGTTAGTAGCCAGAGATTCACCATAATGTGATGATTTCTATTAACAACCAGTAAAGCCTTGAAATAATTTGTTTTCTCTGGCCTTTGGCTTGGCAACACTGCACACACAGCACACACACAGAGTCTCTGAGGAAATTGCAATCGCTCATTATTTATCACAGGAGGTGATGATCATATGTTTCCCGTGATGTCAGTGCAGTTTTATCAGCATATCTCAATCCCACCCATCTGCTGGCGGCAAAAGTACTCCAAAGTGGAAAAGCAGGCAGAGAAAACAAAAAGGAAAAAAAAAAGGGGGGCGTCAATTACTCATGGGTCAACATGAGTAAGGGAATGAGCTGAAATCACCGCAAAGAGGAGGACATTTTAAAAAGCAGAGCGAATGAGAGAGGGCTGCATTACTTTTGGTTCCCCCCAAATTGCTCACTTTTTTTGTAGGCAGCCATTTTTAGTTACCCGTGTGTGCACCTAAAGTCTCATATAGTTCCTGAACTTCTCGCTAATGATACCATATGGGTCTAAAAAGGGAGCCAGCGGCGCCTCCTGTCATAATCTTCTCAGAAGGGGAGGGGGAAAAAAGAAGAGGGTTAAAAAACACTACCGTGCAACTCACATGCAGACGTATTGTACCGTCGAGGCCTCTCGGGACAAAATCTTTCAAATACGACAATGCGTGTCTGCCGTAGAACAACATGTTGAACGGAACATAAGAGTGGGGAAGTTCCCCTTCATAGCCACAATGAGACAAAAGCTGCTCGTTGCAGTTACGGTGGTGCCAGATGTCTTCAACCACAGAATTCATCAGGGCTGAACAGAGCAAGGAGTTATGATGCTCACATTCAAAACAATACATGGACTTTATGTATTTTTTTTATTTCTTTTTGAATAACTACAGCAAAGAGGGTAATCGTTTTATTACTAGCCAATCAGTTTGAAGTACACGCGTTCGTGTAAGGACATGTGAACGTAAACATTCGAAATCTCCCCAATGCTTTCAAGTAAAAAAACAAAAAACAAAAACAGTGCAGTACAACGACAGTCTATTAATTTGGATGACTGTCGCCACGCAACCGCAGCTAGTTCGCCTACTTTCATGCGAGGAGGAGAGAACATTTTAGCAGAAAAAATGAGAGCAGGGTGGAGGTTACAGGGTTTGCATGTTGAGAGGGGAGGAGGGTGCCAGAGTGCGATGTTGCTATGTGGCCGGGGTCAATGAGTTCACTGCACGCTGAACACGAGGCTCCTCAGCCGCCTCTGACGGAGACATGTAAACAGGTCGAATGGAGGCTCGTATGTAATGTACTATACTTTCTGACTCAACTTCCCTTCTCGGCCAGACTTTTATGTAACAAGGCGCCCAGTGAAGGATATCCTGCAAATGCAGAAAGGAGAGAGTGAGGTGGCATGAAAACAATATTTAATCTGTCACTGTTTATTTGAATCAAGACTTTTTTTCCTCCCTGAATATGGATGCAAACAGGAAATAAGCCATTAAACCTGAGTGGTGCAGGCTCACACACAGACCTGAAACCATAAGTAAGCAACAAGTAAAAGTACAGCTAAAACCACTGGAGATATGCAAATATATACACCCTCTGATTAATTCTAACAATAGATCACGGACTGCACGACTGGTCCCCGGGAAGACGCATTCTCTCCTCAGTCTGCATAATCCTCGTCTGAGACAGACCTCACCTCAACTCAGAGAGAACAAAAGGCATCCCCAGCCTCGCTAATTCAGGAGGTGCCCCTTGTCACACACATTAGCCCCCTGAAAGCCCGACCTAAAGTGGCCTGGATGTTTCATTGTCGCCGCACTTCTTTTTTTAAAATCACATAGCGACAGCCCTCACACTGAAAAACACTTTAAAGCATTTAAATACCTGAGGCTGCATGACACGTCATCTGGATGTGGGCCATTCGCAAATTGATTAACTTGATTGACCTCTTTATACGCACCAAGGTATATTCCCAGGGCCAGATTAAGGAGGCTTGAAAGTGAAAAATGCTATGAGACAAACCCAACCGAGCAATTTGAGCCGCAACCCATATAATGGTAGTCATATAATTCTATTGCTGTGTTAAAAAAAAAATCCCTTT